>NC_043987.1:30048529-30348529 GCF_902150065.1 Myripristis murdjan | reverse complement strand
GGAAAATTGCAAAAACTTTAAATATGTCCCCAAGTGGAGTCGCAAAAACCATCAAGCGCTACAACGAAATTGGCACACATGAGGACCGACCCAGGAAAGGAAGACCAAGAGTCACCTCTGCTTCTGAGGACAAGTTCATCCGAGTCACCAGCCTCAGAAATCGCAAGTTAACAGCAGCTCAGATCAGAGACCAGATAAATGCCACACAGAGTTCTAGCAGCAGACCCATCTCTAGAACAACTGTTAAGAGGAGACTGCATGAATTAGGCCTTTGTGGTCAAATAGCTGCTAGGAAACCACTGCTAAGGAGAGGCAACAAGCAGAAGAGATTTGTTTGGGCCAAGAAACACAAGGAATGGACATTAGACCAGTGGAAATCTGTGCTTTGGTCTGATGAGTCCAAATTTGAGATCTTTGGTTCCAACCGCCGTGTCTTTGTGAGACGCAGAAAAGGTGAACGGATGGATTCCACATGCCTGGTTCCCACTGCGAAGCATGGAGGAGGAGGTGTGATGGTGTGGGGGTGTTTTGCTGGTGACACTGTTGGGGATTTATTCAAAATTGAAGGCACATTGAACCAGCATGGCTACCACAGCATCCTGCAGCGACATGCCATCCCATCCGGTTTGCGTTTAGTTGGACGATCATTTATTTTTCAACAGGACAATGACCCCAAACACACCTCCAGGCTGTGTAAGGGCGATTTGACCAAGAAGGAGAGCGATGGAGGGCTGCGGCAGATGACCTGGCCTCCACAGTCACCGAACCTGAACCCAATCCAGATGGTTTGGGGTGAGCTGGACCGCAGAGTGAAGGCAAAGGGGCCAACAAGTGCTAAACACCTCTGGGAACTCCTTCAAGACTGTTGGAAAACCATTTCAGGTGACTACCTCTTGAAGGTCATCGAGAGAATGCCAAGAGTGTGCAAAGCAGTAATCAGAGCAAAGGGTGGCTATTTTGAAAAAACTAGAATATAAAAGATGTTTTCAGTTATTTCACCCTTTTTTGTTAAGTACATAACTCCACATGTGTTCATTCATAGTTTTGATTGCTTCAGTGAGAATCTACAATGTAAATAGTCATGAAAATAAAGAAAACGCATTGAATGAGAAGGTGTGTCCAAACTTTTGGCCTGTACTGTATGTGTGTGTGTGTGTGTGTATATATGTATATATATATATATATATATATATATAGATGTGTGTGTGTGTGTGTGTCTGTGTGTGTGTGTGCGGCCTCCTGCTCATGCAAACCTCTGAAGAGAAGTTGGTTGTTACTTTGGATAATGAGCCAATTATTACTGAATCTTGGATTACAGTATTTGCAACAAACAATGAAGATAAAAAAAAAAAAAAAAGATAAACTATTCTGTATGTGGGATCATTGACGTCTTCTCTCTGGTCGGCCTTGTGGTTCCAAAACACACTTCAATAGATGTTTTGAGTCTCAAACGTCTACTGTCCGTGTCAAAGTATTTAAATGTTGAGGTTGTGCTGTTTGTGTGCTTTCATTTCCTGATCCCTTTCCACAGAACACAGAATATTCGCAATATTCAAATATTGTCCCAAGCAAGAGAGCAGCATTGTTTCAGGTAACAAATACGCTGTGATGACTGATAAGAAAGAACTCAGCTCACGTATATTTATATATATATAGATGTCACAACATGTCAAAAGGGCCCAAATGCAAGAAAAGGCTGGTGCAGTCTGTTTTGAAAGTCAAAACTATAAATCAGAAAAAACAGGCTACAGTATCAGAACATCAGACAGAGGATCAAATCATGAAAACAGGCCAGTGTGTGTGTGTGTAAGGTACAGGAGGGTGGAGGTGACATGACAATTTATATAGCACCTTTCATACAAGCATGCAGCCCAAAGTGCTTCACACTAAGGCTAAAACATTACTCCAAAATTAAAGCCAGATTCACTAGATAGGTTTTTCGTTTCCTTTTAAAAATACCAAGCGAGCTTGCCGTTCTGATATCCAGGGACAGTGTGTGTTCCCCAGTTTAAGGGCATAAAAACAGAAGGCAGCCACACTGGTGCTTAATTAGGACACATCAGCTACATTTATAAGATGAGCTGTGGAGAAACCTCAGTGATGTGGCTGGAACATAAAATGAAAGAAAATCTCTGATGTGTGGAGGGAGCGAGGTCATTTCAAACTTCGTGAACAAGTTCATGAACTTTAAAATCAATTCTGAAAGATACAGGTGGCCAGGAGAAGAGGTGTGGGAGAGGTTTACGGAAACTTGTGACGTCATCGCTTCATGTGCTGTTAAAGCAGAACGTGCAGCCTCAAAGAAACCTGTTGGATGTTGGAGGAGTGCCCTGGTCATACCTGTGCTCACTACACCTCCATCACACTGACGCTTCATCCCTCCTGCCCGGCCTGCGCTGTCGCTCTGCAGGGGTGGAGAGACAGTAAGACCGAGACAGCCTACATTTCTGTATTTTACACAAGAGGGGTAAGCATTGTTATTATTATTTTGAACATAAATTTTCCCTTGCTATTAGATAAAGTGAATTTGAAATACACTTCAGCCAGGTTCTGACATTGGTGGTGAGGTGACGGGTTCGTCTTGATATTAAAATAAGATTAAACAAGGAAAACAGGAGGGTTATTTTTTGGTGCATTGCTCAGAGAAGATTCATTGTCATGGATTTTCATGAGTACATTTTGCGTTACTGATATGTCAAATATGACTTTGATTCTTTTCAAATTCAAAATGTTTCACCGGCCCTTCTCACCAGTGATCATCTTATCCTGCTGACAACAAAGTGTAAGAGAGCTGTGGTGTCATTTGGTCATGGCAGGGAATGCGTTAATCTTCATCCTCTTATCAGGTTAGTGTCACTTGACTGTCATATATCTCCCCCAAAAATTCGACTTTATTGTGAAATCACCCCATGGAGGAGATCTTAAATATAAAGTCTAAGGTGTGATTTGCCCACAGAAACCAAGCAGATGTATGATGTCTCTTAATTTTTCTAGCCTGTATGATTTTACTGTGATGTATGTGAGATGCATGAGAGCCTAAAACACATCTGGCCTAATCCATCATTTATGTCGGCATCTCTTCCATATGTACATGATATTTAAGTAAAGAAGTCTATTTAAGTAAATCTCACCGTTACTTTGTTAGTGCATTGTTAGTATTCAGACATGAGCTCCTTTGTATGCAGGAGTCACTGTACAAAGCGAGTTGCTCTAAATGAGATGTTTTGCATGTCGGCACAGGGCTGGGCAGCCTCCCCTACTGTTTTCCTCGTCAGTACCACTTGGTTGAAAAATCAATGACCTGGACTGAAGCGCAGAGCTACTGCAGGCAGCACTACACAGACCTGGCCACCGTAAGCAGCGAGGAAGACGTGGCCAAGCTGAATGACCCTTTGGGGAGTCATCGTAGCTGGATAGGGCTGTACGATGACATTAACAGCTGGAGGTGGTCTCTGCAAAATAAGAGTTACTACGGTGAAGGAGAAGCTGAGTTCAGGATGTGGTCCAGTGGGCAACCTGATAACTACGGCAGTAATGAGCACTGTGTGGTAATGAGCACAAGTGGAACATGGTCGGATTATTATTGTGGTCATAGATGCCCATTCATCTGTTACAACGGTGAGAATAAAACAACAGCGGTGAATTCATAAAAAAAAAAAAAAAAAAAAAAGCAATAACAATAATAACATTAATCGCCATCTTCGTCATACATTATTTAAGTCAAAGAAAAAAAAAATACATTTCTAGACAATGAAGGCAGCCAATATTAAGATCTCAGCTTGGGTTATTGTAACATATTCTGAAGATGAAATCCTTGTTTGCATTTCTGGAGAGATAATGATGTTATATCCCTGTGTATCTGGTTGAATGCGGATTGTGTCACTGAGAGGGTCCAAGTCGATGTTTTCCTGGAATAAAGACTGACTCAAACAAACAAACAAACAAAAAACCTATCTGTTATACATGTGAGATGTTCACCCTCATAATGAACACAGGAAATGTTATCTTCATATTTACAACAGTTATTTTAGTTCCTCTGCACCATTTTTCTGGTTATTTGCCAAAAAATCAATCAACCAAGCAATATTTTTTATTAGTAATTACTCAGCAGCCTTCTTATTTAACCCCTCAGTGTGTTTGCTGTTTTCCCTCTTTCAGTGCAAATCATATTATTTTGCTGATATTCTTCCATGGTGACTCTTGTCATGATTAGTTCTGACACTACTAAATCATGATTTCTTCTTAAAAATATATTTACAAATATATGTTCACCGGCAGATCGAACCAAAGGCTCATCGAGATGGATTTTAGTGGAAGGACACAAGACCTGGAGCGAGGCTCAGAGCTACTGCAGGCAGAACTACACCGACCTGGCCAGCATCAGGAACCTCACTGAGAACGAGGAGATCAAAGGTTTGATCAGCAACAGCTCCTGGATCGGCCTGTTCAGAGACGGATGGAAGTGGTCAGACGGGAGCGCCATGTCATTCTCTAAATGGTATCATAACCAACCAAATGGAGGAGATGAGCGTTGTGTGGCTTCACATCTGGGAAAATGGGATGACTATTCATGTAGTCACAGACTTTACTTTGCCTGTTACAGTGGTAAGTAGAGATCTATAATATGTCATTTTGAAATTCTGTCAATTCAATATTTACAAAAAAGTATTAGTCAGTGGCCATATTATTTTGCTGCTTGGTGGATGAAAAGCCTGTTTTTATTAATGTGACATATCCATTCTATAAGATGTCGTGAAGATGCAGGTGGTGAAAGTGCGGCTGCAGTCCGCCTCCTCAGCGGACCTGGAGGCCATGAAGGACGCCTTGTTGCAGCAGGTGAGGAAGCTGGAGCTGAAATGTTCACAGTAGCTTTTTTTTTTTTTTTTTTTTTTTTTCAGATATGCTTCAGGTTTTCAAAGCGAATTAAATGGTCAGACAAACAAAACTTTATTTTTGTCTGTCCTTGTTACATTATCGATGAACCTTCTGTCTTCAGACTGATAGATAGATAGATAGATAGATAGATAGATAGATAGATAGATAGATAGATAGATAGATAGATACTTTATTCATCCCGATGGAAATTCTCAGTTTTTCAGCAGTATCCACAGATTACAGATTAAATAAATAAAAAATAAAGAATAAGATCTAAGTACAACAGTGTGCAAAAAACAATGTGCAAAAAACCGTGTGTATAGGTGTATAAAAACTGGATGGTAAAAGAAATGAGCCAGATGTGGACTAAACAACAAGATCTAGAGCGAGGACAGTTGGCTTTTGGTTTTGATGCCCTACAAAAATGGAAAAGGCCACAGGGGCAAATCCAGACACACCTACCCTCTTCCAGTGTTCGGGTCAAATCTGACCGATTTGAAACTTTAATTAATCATAAAAATGTGTTTTTCATCGTATTGCCTCAAGGCCTTATGATATCCTCCGCATTAGGCCTTTGAACATATAACATTGTTGATCATCACTTTCATTGAATTTTGAGTGATTTAGTGAACATTGTTACACCTTTGGTGTTTGTAAAATGACCGCCATAAGAAATGCATATGAGACTATAATATGTTCATCCATCAAATGGAAAACATCTCCATACACACACCCATCCACAGCCACAACCCCCTAGCCCCTCCACACACACACACACACACACCGCCCGCCCACCTGGGAACCTGTCTCTTTCTCGTGCTTACCAACCCCCCACCCCCGTGTGAACCACATCTGCCAGAATTAACAATGTATTGTATCTTCTCACAGACCCCAGACCCCATACATAAAGATTTATTTGTTCCTTGCTCTCATTTTACTCTGTGAACACAATGAGTAGACAACTGATGACGTGGTTTTCTGTCCAAGAGGTTCTAGACCATACTACCATATTTTACAAGCAAATGATAATGGAGAGGAGATTGAGACTGAACAGGAAATAGAGGAGCATGTCTCAGAAATGGAAGAGAAGCTTTAAAGCTTGACAAAAAGCTGACAAAGCTTTAGTGACCCCTCTAATTCAACGGTGCCAACACCTTCCCCGCTCAGCACCCTCTGCCAGTCTGGTGAGGAGTCTGCAGGCCACAGAGGCTCCACCAACAGCTCTCAGCCGCTCCCCCCTTGACTATGGCAGAAAAGGAAGAGATGCAAGCTCTGTGCCCCTAGAGACAATAAAACCAGCCTCTCCTGCCACAGAGGCCAGGCCTACGTTTGCAAGGCACACTCCGACCTGATCATACAATGCCACTCATGTGTGCAGAAACACACATACACACACACACACACACAGAGGACTGTTCATGTTGATGTTCAGCGCATTCGGTCCCTGTTTTGAATTTGTTTGTTTACAGTAACTGTTAATTTATGGATATGTTTTCTGTTCTGTGTCTGTTTTTTTTTTCTAGATTCATTGCACTTACTCATGTCATCTACTGGCCTGAGACGTTCTTTCACAGCTTAAAAAGGTCTTCAACAAAAGTTGAAAAGTGATTCATGGTTTTTGTGTTAATATAAGATCAGTTAAAGCAGACTGGTAAAATTTGACCGCGAACACCTAAATAAGGGCTGAGCAACGAACACTGGAGGAGAGTTCAATTTAAATTTCCTCAGAGAATATGCTGTTTGAATGTACCTGTGTCCTGTGAGCTGACATCTGATGGCTTGTTTATTTGCATGGACGCATCAACTTACTTGTTTATCACTTGAATTTTGTGGCGCTTGGCCAATAAAAACCTGTTTTTACTGGCCAAGCGTGCTTATGCATACAAGTCACGCAGCACAACAAAGGCACCAAACAAAAGAAATCAATAGCACTAATAAAAAGAACAGTGGAGGTAAGTATGTGTGCACAACACGGCACATCCCAACTATACAGACTGTTGTCATGGCTGATTTATAACCAACGTACAGTGGTATATGCATTTACAAGTGAATATTTTAATTGCGCATGTTTAATGAAAAGGGAGAGGGAGCTTTTTGCAAAGTTTGATGCTCTGATTTCTCACCTCCTTCTTCTGCCTTTTGCTTTTGGTATTATAATATTGATGTTGGAGCACTGACTGTGGTGTTGGCAAACGATGAGGCGATAATAAAGAGAGTTTCTGTTTGTCAGCTGCGTCAGAGACTGAAGGACCAAGGCGTGAGTGATGACGTGCAGCTCCAATGGGTGACACAGCCTGATGGGAGGGTCTTCCACAAGGAAGGGAAAGAGGAGGAGAAGGACGAGGAGGAGCAGGTGGAGAGCTGCGGCCCCTGAACATGCTTTTGATTCTTCATGTAGTGCCGTTTCACTGGAGAATATTATTCATGACTTAGCATGAAAAAGTACAAGAAAGAAAATCACAATAATTGGAAACATTCTGGCAACAGCGCAAATTTCCCTTAGACGTTGGGGGGGGGGGGGGGCACATTTAGCAGGAGGTCAGGGGTCCTCCCCCTGGAAATTTTGAGCATCTTACATTGAATTTCCTACATTCTGGTGGATTTCTATGCACCCATTTACCATTTTTATGCATCAGTTTACTAGGAAAAGCTTATTTTTATAAATATCTATTATAAATTTTATAAATATCTATCAGTCTTTTATAAATATTGGGGGGGACTTGTACCCCATGACCTAATCTAAATTTGCGCCCATGCATTCTGGCATTCTTTTACATGTGAACTGTATTTTATACAGAGAGCCAAAGCCATATGATAACTCTGCTTATAGGAAAAAAATCATAAATTATATATCTATATATATCCATATCCATATCCACATCTATCTATCTATCTATACACAGCTTTATTTTCAGAATTTTGGGACTTTTTTTTTTTTTTTTTTTTTTAAGTGTACACTTTGTACTGGAAAAAGTCGTTTGAGTGATCCTGATGGAAATTATTTGTTTGCTGAAAAATCCACAGATTATAGCTGGTACCTGTGTGAAAATGAAAGAGACAGAGGAAAGTCTATGCCGTTCTCTATTTGTATATCAACACCAGTTTAAACAGACATTTGGTTTTATTTGACATCTTAAAAAAAAAAAAAAAAAAGTGTTTTCTGCCTTGTCTCCTTTTCTATTATTAAGCTGATTATTCCATTTGTGCTAATTGATTGGTTGGTGCAAACTGCAATTGATGTGTCTGTTCTTTTTTTGATTTTCCTTGTGTGTGAAATTCGGTTTATCAATAAAGGTTATTATTACACACTATTATTAATCTGTAGATATTTTTAAGATTTATAATGGAAAATAATTTGATGAGATATTAATTAGTGTGCTTGTATTGACAACATATAAGCATAGGCTATGACATGTAAATAGCATTTTTCAAGCGGTGTCAAGCTGTTTCTAATATTCTGTCCCCGTCATGTAAATAAGGACAAAAGGAGGACAAAAAATCAGAAACAGCTCTCAATATAATGTAGTTCAGTGCAAGACCTCTGCAAACTACAACCTCAGCAATAAACACAGAATTAAATTTACACATTCTCCACAATGTGAACATTATAAACCTCTGTTTTCAAGCTTGAACAAACAAACAAATATATACATAGATCAGCAAAACTTTGAAATCATGAATCAAATTTTTAGGTTGTTTAATGTTGTGGAGGTCAACATACCAATAAACAAAAAGATGATTGTTTACCATTATGAGAAAATATGTGAGACTCAAATGAAGAGAATTTTCCAAGTAGCCTAACAGGCAACTTACTCAAAATATTCCAGTTACGTTGGTCACACCATCAGGTCACTTTTGTCTTGGTGATTTCTTGGAAGAAAAAAAAAATCTCAACAGGACTCCTTAGTTACATAAAATTTGCATTCATAATTGTGTGTGTGTGTGTGTGTGTGTGTGTGTGTGTGTGTGTGTGTGTGCAGACTGCCGTCGCAGCCTGGGGGGGTTACAGTAACTCATACTTTAGGTAAAACACAGAGAGGGGGCACAGAGAAAGATCCAGCCGACAGCAGGCGCTCACTGTGCGCACGGACCCCGCAGCTTCCCGTGAGCTCCGGGTGACTCTCAGCCGTCTGGCTCTGTCCCACAGCCAGCAGCAGCAGGAAGCCCTAACCCTGGCACCGTATTGTAAGGAGGACTACAGTTATACAAAATTCAGTGTGTTCAACGTAGTAAAACATGGCCTGGTGAGTTTTATTTTTCTCTCTATGGCCCCTCCGCGGCTCCATAGTACATAAACATAAAACAAGAGAAAAAGAAGAATATTTACATTTTCAATCCAATCAAAGAGGACGTCACACAGTTCAAATACATACATTGTACTGTAGCCTACATCAGCCAATCAAATTGTTTCATAACTGTGCGTTTTGTTGCCTGTTTGAACTGACTGCGTGCTTCTGCAAACATGTCGAACTGGTGAATAAGGAAAAAAAATACTGCCAAACAAAATTGAACTTCATGAAGAATGAATGGAGAATGTCTGGAATCCCTCTCTCTCTCTTTCTCTCTCTCTCTCTCTCTCTCTCTCTCTCTCTCTCTCTCTCTCTCTCTCTCTCTCTCTCTCTCTCTCTCTCTCTGATTATAAAGTCTTCCTATGTTGTGCTCGTATGTGAGTGACTCAGTAGCTTTTCAGGCTTTTCAGACTTAGTGTTGCTTAGAGGTTTAATGTGTGATCCGAGCGGGCGGTGTTTAGCCTATAATGTAATATTGTCGCTGGTCTTAGGCTATAGACTGCACTGGAGCTGGAAGTCCTGTGTTGTTGAGATTCAGGTGATTTCTTGTTGTGATCTTGTCTTTGGGAGCTCCTGGGCTGTAAATCCTGCAGAAATGTATGTGAATGTATGTCTCAGAAAATTAATTGGCAGTAATTGTCTGCGATTATGCGATTTAAGCTCTAGCTGATCCTGCCTACACAGCCACGGTCGTCACTGCGCGTTAATTCATGATATACAGTCCAAGCGTCCAAAGCATGAATTTTTTAAGACACCTCAATCGAGGTGATGGATTTGGGTCATGTGTGTCTGAGTTAACGGGAATGAATAGGCCTCCAACACGGCACTTTTTGGCCCCCCACTTCTTAAGTGAATCCGGCGCTCCTGCTCATGACATGTATTTATCCCCCTCCCCTGCTACTTTTTTTTTTTTCCATTTTGATTAGGAATAGTGAGGTGACCCTGAAATGAAACAATGCAGTGGTGTAGCTTGTCTACGTGATACACAGGTATAGCTACGCCGTATACCCACTAGAAAAGGTCCCGAATTTCCGTATAACCACTTCAAAATGCGCAGAGATGCGTAGCCTATCAGTATGTTTTTTTTATACATAACGTTCACTTTCCCGTTCATAAAGTCGCCTTCTCTGTGTTACGAAGCGGGCTCTTTTTGACCATAGGGGCTTCCGTCAGGCGTGATGAGAACCCTATGTAAACTACTAACGAAGCAGTGAAGTTGTATGGTGCCGCTTCGGGGGACACTACAGCTGGAGTTTCAGAACGTTTCAGAAAGTGCGCATGTGTGTGTGTGTGTGTGTGTGTGTGTGTGTGTGTGTGTGTGCCTGTAGCTTACTGCGCATGCATGCATGCATATGCGTATAGGCTACCCACTAGAATAAACTAGACTACACCACTGAAACAATGGATTGATGAGAATGATTCCGTGACGCTGCCTGACGTCATCTGCGTCTGATTATGCCATTTATAAATGTTGCCTTTTGTTACTTTTTATTACAGTTTAATGCATTTTAAAGGCTCCCGTCTTTGAAAAGGGGTCATCCACATTTAATCTTTAGAATTAATGAGTAAAAAGAGTGTAGGAGCCATGAGTTTTGTTTGATTATTTTAGATAATTGCTTTATTTTGGTTAAATTTGATTATATATTTTTTTCTTTTGTTTATTAGTTGTTTAGTTTATGTTTTGTTGTTTTGTTGCCATATTCAGTTTGTAGAGTCATTTCGTGTATTTTGAGTTTTTTGTTAACACTGGGCACGAAGGCTATAAGTATGGGCAGGTATAGGACCAGTATGCACCTGGGTGGGCGTATGTTTTTTTTTTTACCAGAGCGAGAGAGACAGGTAGAGAGCGGGATTCCTTTGTTCTCAATTTGTTTGCTTGCCTTGTGAAATAAACCATTTAAAACATGCACACTCAGAATGGACAGTGGACTCTTTTGCCTGTGTAAATCATGCCCATGGTGCAGTAGTGACCCTTTATTTGTAAGTTTAATTTGAGTTTGTTTTGAGAATTTTTTGATAAATGGCCACTACAAAGAGTGATTCAATGCAATAAAAATGAACATTCATTTTGTGTGGGGTCATGTTCTCCCCGTGTCTGCGCGGGTTTCTGCACAGTCCAGACACTCAAGTTAGCTGAACTGGAGATACTGAATTGTCCCTAGCTGTGAATGTGAGTGTTAAAATACTTAACTAATCCCTATAAATGTGTAAAACTAGAGAGATGACAGGCCCAGCCGTTCATCAGTTCTCAAACCGTGCAGCACCCTTTGCTTTTTTTTTTTGTGATGAAACGTTGTGAGTGTTCTCGTAAAAGCAGGAGTGACCGCTACTCCAGCCGCTCCCTGTAAAAGCTGGCCTGGGGAACGAAGTGCAGTCAGAGGCCCTGCTCTCTGCCCCTCATGCGAACAGACGGTCTGTGTCTCCATCTAGTGGTTAAATAGTAGTATTGACTAGCATTAAGTGTAGGGTCGCATAATAAACCTCTGTAACTTCGCTTCACTTTACAGCCACTGGTCTTGGCGCAGGTAATATCCCGATGCTGTGCTCTGGTTTGCTGGAGGTTTTTGGGCTGCAGATGCATAGCTCCAAGGTGATATTCACTCTACAGTTCCGTTAGCCGGAAATCAAACTGAATTTATGTTATGGTCAGTCATTTACTCTGACCCAGGAACATCTGTGCTTATGATCATCTGCAGAAAAACACAGTATTGTATCCTGGATCCACAGATAATGCATATATCCCACTATACATTATCTCGCACTCCTGTATGTATGATGGAAAAGTGTCTATCAATTTTGTCGCTGCAGCAGCCAAGAAACCTGCAGCCAAGAGGGCCGCAAAGCCCAAAGAAGAGGATTCAATTGAATTGTGCTCATCTGTATAATAACAAATTACAAAAAAACATTATTTGAATGAATTTATGAGTTAGAAACCATTCAGCGGAAACGTCTACACTACCCACCCACAGATTAGCACTCTGGACTCTGAATCCAGTGATCCGAGTCCGAATCTCGGTCGAACCTGAATTTTTAAAGGTTTTAAGAAGAATTTTTAAGAAGGTTAGCGCTCCTGCCTCCTGGTAACATCTTAGGAGACTGTAAATTCTAAAGCGATTTATACATTGACATTTATATTCTGTAGGCTATGAAAGTGAACAATGATTGAGAGGAAAATGCAAATCCTGGTAACAGAGGCCCTATTTCACCATACTATTTCACTTTATATGAAATGTTTATGATGAATCCAATGTAGTCTCCAGGTTGTGTCGTGGTGTTTGGGGAGACAGAGCACGTGTTTGTGTGTGTGTGTGTGTTTCCTCTGTATGTAGTGGCCAGGAGGTATGGAAATGCTGTGAAGGAGGGGGGAAAAGTGAAGTGGAGTGGAGTGAAGAAGTGGCTGGTTAGACAGAGTTATGACACAGCATGCAAAGTTTATCCTCACCAATTTCTTTTCCTGAAAGTTTCTGTTCAATTTAAGCTGACAGGGATAAACTCAGTCGATGTTGTACAAGTGCGGGTTAACCCTTTGATAGAAGTGGGTGGCTCTTAAAAGAGCCTTTGAGTTGTTGAAGCTGGAGCAGCTTGTTTTACTTGGAGCTGGTGTACTTGGTGACGGCCTTGGTGCCCTCGGACACGGCGTGCTTGGCCAGCTCCCCGGGCAGCAGCAGGCGGACGGCGGTCTGGATCTCCCTGGAGGTGATGGTGGAGCGCTTGTTGTAGTGAGCCAGGCGGGACGCCTCGCCGGCGATGCGCTCGAAAATGTCGTTGACGAAGGAGTTCATGATGCCCATTGCCTTGGACGAGATGCCGGTGTCGGGGTGCACCTGTTTGAGCACCTTGTACACGTAGATGGCGTAGCTCTCCTTCCTCGGCCTGCGGCGCTTCCTGCTGCTCTTGCCGGCCGTCTTGCTCACGGCTTTCTTGGAGCCTTTCTTGGGCGCGGGCTTGGCGGGTTCAGGCATTCTCACACTTCCGCAGTTCAAAGACAACGAATGATACTTCCTCTTCTATGCATGTTACTTTGTAGCCGGCTCATGCAAATTAAACTGCGCTGTATCTCCTATACGATTGGTCGGGTTTCGCAGCGCCGTTTGGCTTGTGCCACACGAGGAATTCACCCACACGTCATGTACAGACTGTAGTACAGATCAATCAAAATCACCATCAGAAATACTTTACACTAAAACTAATAATTTGATCCCCAAGGGGGAACTAGGCCAGTTGCAGTTGCTCAGATTCTCAAGAAATTAAGTATGGGTGAATTTATAAGGAATAGGAAAAGCAATAAAATGTGAATTAGAAAAAATGATGTGCATTATATATAAATAATGCACATATCATGACCTTGTATTGATCTTAGTTTTTTTTTTTTTAAGTGTTTGTTTTAAAAATGTGCATCAATCTTACTACGCCTACATATTACAACAATAAATACAGAAATAAGAAGCATGTGTAAAGAAAAAAAAAAAAGTAAATGAAAGATTATTGAATTTTATTGGATTTTTTCCCCCTATCAGGCTGCTTCAGTGTCCATTCCTAAAAGCACATAGCTGCAGCTCATTCAGAATTAAATCAAAGATAAAAATATCCCATTGGCTTTAAGTCTCATTTCGAATTGACTTTAAAATCCTGCTGCTCACCTAGAAAACACTCAAAGGCCAAGGACCAAAATGCATTTCTCATCTTTCAGTACAATATAACAGGATAACAGAACCCCCTCATTTCTCTGTTCATCTGGACCTGTTGGCAGCCCTAAGAATAAGACCAAAACCAAAACAAGTTTAGCTGTTACCAATAAAGATTTAACTGTTAAAACATTGAATTAACAAAATTCCATTTGTTCTAAAAGGCGGGATATTTGAATAATTACATCACATTGGCGGTAGAAAGACAACGGCTCAGTGAAGGGGGCTGAGCTGTAGGTGTGTCTCTTCAGGCTGCTTTGAAATTGGGCGCTCAGATGTTTTTCCATTGTGGGGTTACTCCAGTTCACTTCAGTTGTGGCTTTGCAATGTCAGAACAGATTATGCAATCCACCACAGTGCCACTGAAAAACAAGGCAACTTGTAAGGCTTATTGTTTTGACAAGATAATAAAATATAATTTTTGTTTCCCCAGAGTGCTGTAAGTTTAGAGTTACACCAGACAAATCATTTGAAGTAAAACTTGGAGGCAAATTAAAATTAGGGTACATACAGTTGTGTTTTAAGTGTTGTAGTTTCAATATTTCTCAATAGTCCATCCACTGTCAACAGTAGCCTACACTTTACCAAATGTCTACATGAACACAAATGGCAGGAAAAGCTCTTGGAAAAGTGTGTGGCTCTTAAAAGAGCCTGTGTGTGTGTGTGTGTGTGTGTGTGTGTGTGTGTGTGTGTTAGTGCAGAAGCCCCTCACTTCTCTGCTCATCTGGACCAAGCTTGCTAGCAGTCCTAAGAATAAGACCAAAACTAGATTAACTATTACCAACAAAGACTGGCCTGTTTAAAAATGGATTATTTCATATTCCATTCGTTATTTAAAAAAAAAAAAAAAAAAAAAAAAAAAAAAAAGCAAAAAGCGGGTTGTTTGAATAATTACGTCACATTGGCGGTAGAAAGACAACGGCACAGAGAAGGGGGTTGAGCTGTAGGTGCGTCTCCTCGGGCTGGTTTGTATTTAGGCGCCCAGATGTTGTGGGGTTACTCCAGTTCACTTCAGGTGTGGCTCTGCAGTTCGTTAACAGATTATGTAATCCACCACAGTGCCAGTGAAAAACGAGTCAACTTGTGGGGCTGAAGAAAATAAAATCCCTTTTGTTTTCCCACAGAAGAGTGCTGTAAGATTTGGACTGTTGAGATTCACCGAACAAGTCATTTGATGTCAAACTTCGGGACGAATACAAATAGTTGGGTTTGAAATGGCGTGAACTTTCCATCGTCCATTCCAAATGATACCAGTATACTTTCCATTTCTACATGAAGAAAAACAGCAGGAGGCGCTTTTGGAAAAGTGTGTGGCTCTTAAAAGAGCCTTTAGATGTGTGTGTTGACGTGTTGGGTCTACTTGGCCTTGGCCGGCTTGTCGGTCTTCTTGGGCAGCAGCACGGCCTGGATGTTGGGCAGCACGCCGCCCTGAGCGATGGTGACTCCGCCCAGCAGCTTGTTGAGCTCCTCGTCGTTGCGGACGGCCAGCTGCAGATGGCGCGGGATGATGCGGGTCTTCTTGTTGTCGCGGGCGGCGTTTCCAGCCAGCTCGAGGATCTCAGCGGTCAGGTACTCCAGCACGGCCGCCAGGTAGACGGGGGCGCCGGCGCCCACGCGCTCGGCGTAGTTGCCTTTGCGCAACAGCCTGTGCACGCGACCGACCGGGAACTGGAGTCCGGCGCGAGACGAGCGGCTCTTAGCCTTGGCACGAGCCTTGCCGGTGGTTTTGCCTCTTCCTGACATTGTCGTCAATATTCTCTGTTTGTGACTCAAAGAACGATGCAGCCTTCACCTGAGAGCCTGGTTTATATATCTGCTGAGCTGCCCTCCTATTGGTCGTGTGGCCGTCAGTGTCATCGCCCAATCAGAGGAGACTTCCGCTGTACATTGTCGGGGACTTTGAGTTAAATATTTCCTGGCCAATATTTTGGTAGTATTTCTATCCATGTTAAATGCAGGTATGTTTATAAGATAAGATATGCCTTAATTTATCCCACAATGGGGAAATTCCCAGTGTTGACAACAGCAGTAGGCTACAGGCACACACACACACACTGTGCACATAAGTGGACTGTATAAAAATAAGAGTAAAACATATAAAAAACATATAAATTGTAAAAAGAGGATATGTAGGTATACATATGTACAATATACAAGTATACAGTGGCAGTGTGAATAGTGCAAATAAATATGCATTAATATGCATATGTGGTGCGGTTATGGTGGGATATGTAAGTGTACATAAACACAATATACATAGTAATATATACAAAGTGTCAAATAAAAGCCCAGCGGCAGCGTTCAGACAACCAGGAGAAAAAAACACTGACTTTGAGATCTTTACTTATGATCTGGGCCAGTTTCAGTTTTGGTCCTAAATCAGATACAAACATTCTTGGAGACGCTGTATGAACACTCAGGTCAGAAGTCATGTGTTGTTTTCCCACCGAGCAGCTTGACATCACCTTCAGTCTTATTACTCATTCACTGGTGGGACGAAACAGTGGTGGTTTTCCCCCACTACTATTATTCTTAAGTGTATATAGTGTATATTTTTTGCAGCGATTATATCTAAATAAATCTTTAAGATTTAAAAAAAAAAAAAAAATTTGCGTCTCTTCAGTAAAGCTGTGTGTGGCTCTGAAAAGAGCCTTTGGTCGTCAGTTGTTGCCGGTGAGTCTAAGCCCTCTCTCCGCGGATGCGGCGGGCCAGCTGGATGTCTTTGGGCATGATGGTGACCCTCTTGGCGTGGATGGCGCACAGGTTGGTGTCCTCGAAGAGACCGACCAGGTAGGCCTCGCTGGCCTCCTGCAGAGCCATGACGGCCGAGCTCTGGAAGCGCAGGTCGGTCTTGAAGTCTTGGGCGATCTCTCGGACGAGGCGCTGGAAGGGCAGCTTGCGGATGAGCAGCTCGGTGGATTTCTGGTAGCGGCGGATCTCCCTGAGAGCCACGGTGCCGGGCCGGTAGCGGTGAGGCTTCTTGACGCCGCCGGTGGCCGGGGCGCTCTTCCTGGCCGCCTTGGTGGCCAGCTGCTTCCTGGGGGCTTTGCCTCCGGTGGATTTACGGGCGGTCTGCTTGGTTCGGGCCATGGCTCACACTAAAACACTCTCCGTCTTTTCAGCGGAACAGTCAATACAGGCTCCGGCTCCCTGGCGGCTTTATATAGGCAACGGCGGGGCGGCGCTGACGCCCGAGCGTGAGGAGCAGAGCGCGTGCGTCAACAAATGCTATTGGAGGACAGGCCGTTTGAAATACGCGCCTATTTTTCCCTCCTTGTAGCTCCTGTCCCATTTCAAATTCTCTTTCTCTCAAGCGTTTCTCTACTTTTTATTGAAGTTGTTGAACACACGAGGCTTCTGGAATAACCATATTTTAATGAAGATATGTAATCATTTTAAACTTCATGCCCTATTTTAACTTTTTCCCCCACAGGGAGAATTTAAAATAAAAGATGTTACGAATTGTGAAACTATGATCAGACCATGGAAACACAAAGAAAAATGACTCAATTAGGGAAAAGCACAACATGACTCTCTTCAGTGTGATTCATTTAAAAGATGAACAAAACCTGAGAAATGTTTTTGTTTTGATTATTTGTTTAATTATAGTGTATTAATATATATTTATGATAGTGTATATTAATATATAGTATATTATTTTTAATAGTGACAGTTGATTACGTTTGAGCATTTCATGTCCTTTCTGCTTTATATCATGTGTAATACTTTTTAGTGTTAAGTCTGTCAACATAGTTGATAAATGATCAAATAAAGAAAGGCACAGTACAGATCAACCCATATACTTGTGAAGTGAAAGGAAGCATTAAGACTGCAGTTACACATTACATGCTCTCAGTAGAAGTGTGTGGCTCTTAAAAGAGCCTTTGGTTGTTGAAGCTGGTAGGCCTACAGATACTTTGATGCCATTTCATTTCATATGCTAAATGTTAAAGATAAACGCAATGTATTCTTTAGATTGTGTGGTGGTGTTTCTGGAGTTAGTCCTCTGCATGAAGCATCCTGCATGAAACTGCTGTGTGAGGGCGGGGGGGGGGGGGGGGGGTGTCATAGAGAGAGGAACTGACTGATTAGACAGTTTAGACACTGTCTAACCTTGTCCATTTCTCCTCTTGTAAGTTTCTGTTAATTTAATTTCACATTAGTTATAATTCAAGTGCAGGTTAACCCTTTGACAGAAGTGGGTGGCTCTTAAAAGAGCCTTTGAGTTGTTGAAGCTGGAGCAGCTTGTTTTACTTGGAGCTGGTGTACTTGGTGACGGCCTTGGTGCCCTCGGACACGGCGTGCTTGGCCAGCTCCCCGGGCAGCAGCAGGCGGACGGCGGTCTGAATCTCCCTGGAGGTGATGGTGGAGCGCTTGTTGTAGTGAGCCAGGCGGGACGCCTCACCGGCGATGCGCTCGAAGATGTCGCTGACAAACGAGTTCATGATACCCATGGCCTTGGACGAGATGCCAGTGTCGGGGTGCACCTGCTTGAGCACCTTGTAGACATAGATGGCGTAGCTCTCCTTCCTGGGCCTGCGGCGCTTCCTGCCGCTCTTACCGGCGGTCTTGCTCACGGCTTTCTTGGACCCCTTCTTCGGTGCGGACTTGGCGGGTTCAGGCATGTTGACGCTGTTTGATGAACGAGTAATTCTGTGCGACGCCGCTGCTGCTTTTATATAGAGTGAGCTGACGTCACCCTCAGTGTGCGGCTCCGTGTGTTTGATTGGCTGAGCGGAGCTCCAGAGAGCAGCTTAGTTTGCAGTGGCTGACAGCAGGCCCCCCTCCCCTCCCCCAGCAGTGCGGACTGCCGACCGCCGTCCTCCCTACTAACACTTATTTGAGCCTCACAAATGAGGATATTTCTGAAACCAGTGCATCCAAATGTGTTGCAGCAGTTAACAACTCATACTACATTTCCCCATTTTTAACATTTCAACCACTGCTGGGCGGAATCATTCAGTTATAATAAAGACAAAATGTGGTCAGTGTAGATAGTGCAGGGATCTGTAGCGATAACATCAGTGATTATAACCGCGCCTGCTCTTGAGTTTGCTGCTGCGTTACAGACATGAAGCTGCGGTAAACTGCTGAAACAGAACAGGCAAAAATGATATTTAGGAGCCAAAAATTGTGTTTTCCTGTTTTTATCTTTAAATAGTGATTATAGCATTTTAGATTTCCATTCATTCCTGGTGCTTGACTCATTTAAAGTAGGCTATTTCAAAGTTTTTATAGGCTGAGCTGTGCTTATACTTCTGACATCCTATCCTGAAGTAGCCAGGAAGTCTCTTCTGATTTGAGTGTGTGGCTCTTAAAAGAGCCTTTCTGTGTGTTTGTGTTGGGGTCTGGCGGTCTCATGGGATTCATAACTTTAAGTCAAGTACATTAAGTGTATTCTTAACTTTCATTATACTAGCTTATGAAGGGCAGCAACTTCTCAAATTCGTTTTTAATCAAAATAAGGAAACTTACAGCTCACAAAATGCTTTCAGTATTTTATTAAACTGTTGCTCTCTTAACAGGGGCGCCCTATATGGTGTAAGTTCGGACAATTCCAAGGGCCCCAATAAATTAGGTAAAAACTATTCAAATTAAACAGAGTATTCTTTTTTCCCTTCTTCTAAGAAAGGGCGGCCAAAATTCCTGGCAGTGCCTATCTGTTAATACTAGTGACTGAATAACATAAAACAAGAACGAGCTCTTGAGTGCGTTGTGGGTGGCTCTGAAAAGAGCCTTTGTGTTGTTGTAGTCGTTGGTGTTTAGCCTCCGAAGCCGTAGAGGGTGCGTCCCTGCCTCTTGAGAGCGTAGACCACATCCATGGCGGTGACCGTCTTCCTCTTGGCGTGCTCGGTGTAGGTGACGGCGTCGCGGATGACGTTCTCCAGGAAGACCTTGAGCACTCCGCGGGTCTCCTCGTAGATGAGTCCGGAGATGCGCTTGACTCCGCCGCGGCGAGCCAGACGGCGGATGGCGGGCTTGGTAATGCCCTGGATGTTGTCGCGGAGAACTTTGCGGTGACGCTTGGCGCCTCCTTTCCCCAGACCTTTACCTCCTTTGCCACGTCCAGACATGATGATCTCTCGTTGTCTTCAAGAGTAAGAATAAACTGATGAATTTGTAAGGCGAAGCTCCTGCTTTTCAATGTTGTTTGCGGACGTAAGTGAAGACAGAGAGCTCGCGCTGCGCTGGGCGGCGCCAAACTCTGCAGCTTTCCGCCACCTCTGTTACCGTTTGGCGACTTTGCCTTCAAAATAAAAGTGAGGACACGAACATTGAATGTAATTTGGTATTGTTGATGCTTTCCACATAGTTTGGTGTACTGTCTAGTCCCATAAGTATGAAAGTATCAATCAAATCAAAATTCAGGTAGAGCCAGATCAAAAATAAAGTTGTATATAAGTATTTTACAAATTAGTCCTTTCTTCAATATATAAGTTACATGTGTGTCAGCAGAGTTAAGGCAAAATCAATAATTAATCCAGTAGTGAGAAATTAATAATGATGTGGGGTGTTTTCTGCACTTTGGCGAACAAGGCAGTGTTGTGTGTGGAATCAACAACAGAGTGAACACACACTCAGTGTCACTTGATCAGCTCCACCTGTCCAGTCTGATGCAGGTCAGGTCAGCAGCTCTGCCATGAGTTCAACCTTTTAACAAAGTTTACAATGTTCAGTTTTTGTTGACATGGTGGTGAATGTGTACATTTAATTCTATGTTTATTACTGAGGCCTTGCACTGGACGACATTACATTGAGAGATGTTTTCTTTTTTTTTCTTTTTCTTTTTTTGTCCTCCCTGCTTATATACATGAGGTGCGACAGAATATTGGAAACATGTCCCAATAAAGTGCAGTCCAGTCCAACAGCAGCACTAACTATGAGCTCAATGCCAAACATTGAAGTGAATGAACACCTCTATTACTGTGACAACAAGAAAAGCTGAGCATTATAGGCAGCAGATAAGGAAACTTGACACTACCAGTGATTGTATTGGATTGCACACATTCCTGGTGATGGAAATGTCAGCATGTACAGTAGGGGTGTAAAACTGAACCATAAAAAAAAAAAAAAAAAAAAAAAAAAAAAAAACATTAAATACATAACACACCGTACAAAATGCAGCATTACAAACACATCTACGGTATGAAAGCCATTTAACCACACACTGAGCTGATGAATTAATCAATACACTGAAAGTATTTTTGTTTATTTTAAATTGCCCAAGTATACTTTTGCAGTTGATAGAATATTTGTTGATTTCTTTTTCTAAAACCCAGAACAGAACATTGCAAGTAAGACAAAATACAGAGGAAATTGGAAATGGTAGTGTTGTTTATGCTAATGTACATGATTTGACATTACCGGTGAAGCAAAGTAACACATCCAACATCTGGCCTGGACCAAAGTTTGTCTTGTTAAGGATTCAGACGTGAGAAATCCAAATCAAACCTCCAACCCCACATGAGCCAAACACCACTACACACAATATATAACATCTGTTCTCACCTGTTTGACAAAGTGGGATGAAGTTTGGCCGAGGAGTTTTACCTCTGCTTAAGGTTTGTTCATAACATTATCAACAATAACAATAACAATATAACATTTATCATTTAGGACATAACAGGCTTTCCTATTCTACATCCTGATATGTTTTCAGTGAATCTGGTGATTGTCATCTTCTGTATAAATGATTGATCCCTGAGGTTGTTTTGGCTGACAGTGTGGTAGTGCCTGATTTCATCCACCAGATGGAGCTATTTCTGTATTTTCAGTACCCAACCTGGTCCCATATTGCACTGTGGTCACTGGTGTGGATTTTGTGCTTCTGTGATTGTATTTTGACCATTTATGTGGATTCCTCATGTACAAGGATACAAGGATACAAGGATACAAGGAAGTTTATTGGTCATTATACAACAGGTTGTATAATGACATTAAAATGTGGTTCCCTCTTGATTGATTTATTAAACATGGCATTTCTCACATCATCAAGCACATTTGCTGATGTATGATGTCACCGATGCTGTGTATTCTTCAATATCGATATGGTTCTCCTGGGTAGCAGCATCCCTGAACATCTGCCAGTCTGTGCATTCAAAACAGTCCTGTAGAGCTGCTGTAGCTTCATCTGTCCACACTTTAACTGTTTTTACAGTTGGTTTGACCCTTTTTGTCAGCTGGATGTAAGTAGGCAGGAGAAGTAGGAGATGTGGTCTGACTGGTCAGAATGAGGACGAGTGTAGACATGGTCCAGTGTGCACTTAGTGATAATATGAGGGAGCCAGTACAAATCAGATGTTGGGTCCTAAATACACTGAATATTTAATGAACCCTACTAGATCAAACTGTCTGTAAGGTTAATTTCTTCAATTATAATTTCTATTTCATTTCACATGGAATGACTGAGTCAGTGTGTTCTGTCTGGGGTGTCATGATATCGTCATGAAGGTGTTTGGGATGTTGGCAAAGGGACAAAAAGAAAGATTAAACACTTATTTAAAACGCAATATAGTCATTAAACTCCCAGTACAAATATCAGTTCTGTGATGGTCCTTTTTACATAGTGCCTTTACTGTGTGTGTGTGTGTGTGTGTGTGTGTGTGTGTGTGTGTGTGTGTGTGTGTGTGTGTGTGTGTGTGTGTGTGTGTGTGTGTGTGTGTGTGCGTGTGTGTGTGTGTGAGAGAGAGAGAGAGAGAGAAGAAGAATGAGACATGAGAGGAAAATGGCAGAAATCACTCCAGCTGCTCCTCCTGGTTTTTATCTTTCGGTAACACTACACCAAATTTAATGTGTTGACTTTTCAAATGCACTTTTCTCACATTCAGCAGCTGCATCCTCAGTGTATAAATTCAAGACAAATTGTAGTCATTAATTGTCAGTGTTTAGGTTTGATGCTTGCAGACTGTGTCAACCAGGTAATCACAGCATGTCTTCACACACATTTAGATCTTTACAAAAAAAAACAAAAAACATAGTCCAGTTCTTTAAACAGTGCAGACTGTGTTAAATCTGCTCCTACAGCAGATCAACCCTGAGGAGACAAATCTCAGCCCCGTCCGTCCTGGACTTCTCTCTCCTGGTTTACTGACATTTTTAAAAGTTTTCTATAAATAAATAAACTCAATCTGATTTGCTTATATAAACTTCAGACTGTCTCATGATGTTTCTGCAGACAGAGAGGTGGTGTTCATGTGTGCGTATGTGTGTGTATGCATGACAGAGAGTGTGTATATAGGCCACATGTATGTGTGTGTTGTGGTTCTATGGTGTAATGGTTAGCACTCTGGACTCTGAATCCAGCGATCCGAGTTCAAATCTCGGTGGAACCTGAATTTAAGGAGAAGTTTGAATTTCTGTGCTTTAGGTTGTCACTGAATATAAATGGACTAATAATACATAATATACATTGTGAGGATCAACGAGTTTTCCTTGTGTGGAATTTTGTTTTTGGAATTATCCACTGAAGTGTGTGTGTGTGTGTGTGTGTGTGTGTGTGTGTGTGTGTGTGTGTGTGTAAGTAACTACTAACATCTGAAATGTGTTCAGCAGTCAGCACACACCTGACAGAAACAAGTATGAAAACATGAGTTTGTTAGTACAAGTTTTCTTTCAAAAATTACAAAATGAGTAAAATAATTAAAAAAAAATAATAATTGTTCATGTAAAGAGGCAGAACAAACAGTAAAACAGCAGTTCATTTGTAATGAGGTGAAGCCATCCAAGTCAGGATTTCCATTTAAAAACCCTTTCAGTTCATACAAGAATAAAGTGTATCTGCATCTATTGCAGTAAACTGCTGAAACAGAACAGGCAAAAATTATACTGTTTTTATCTTTAAATGGTGATTATAGCATTTTAGATTTCCATTCATTCCTGGTGCTTGACTCATTTAAAGTATTTCAAAGTTTTTGTAGGCTGAGCTGTGCTTATACTTCTGACATCCTATTAAAGTAGCCAGAAAGTCTCTTCTGATGTGAGTGTGTGGCTCTTAAAAGAGCCTTTGTGTGTTTTGAGGTGGGCTGTGGGTCTACTTGGCCTTGGCCGGCTTGTCGGCCTTCTTGGGCAGCAGCACGGCCTGGATGTTGGGCAGCACGCCGCCCTGAGCGATGGTGACTCCGCCCAGCAGCTTGTTGAGCTCCTCGTCGTTGCGGACGGCCAGCTGCAGGTGTCTTGGGATGATGCGGGTCTTCTTGTTGTCGCGGGCGGCGTTTCCAGCCAGCTCGAGGATCTCAGCGGTCAGGTACTCCAGCACGGCCGCCAGGTAGACGGGGGCGCCGGCGCCCACGCGCTCGGCGTAGTTGCCTTTGCGCAGCAGCCTGTGCACGCGGCCGACCGGGAACTGGAGTCCGGCACGAGATGAACGGGTCTTGGCCTTGGCGCGAGCCTTGCCGCCGGTTTTGCCTCTTCCGCTCATTGTAAAGTTTCCTCTTTGTATCTGAGATAGAAAGAAAATGAGCTTCAGTGACCAAACACACCGCTTTATAGCCTCTGAGCGCGCGAGGAGGCTCAGCAGCGACCAATGACCAATGACAGGCGTCGCGCGCCGGTATTTTTGGGCTAAAGGAGGAGGGTCTCGACTACAAACCAATCAGACGGCTATGACGTCAGCCAGCGTCACACTGGGTGTTACCCAATCGGTTCTCATCAGTCCATTCGGCCATTGTTTCATTCATTGGGTCATCTCCCGCCCTAATTCCAAAAGAAAATTTCACTCACACACACACACACACACACACTGGATGGTTGGTATTTCAGCGTTATCAGACCAGTAATGGTGGGATATGGAAGAAGGAGGCGATGATGAATAAGAGCTCACTGTGGAGGAGGAAAACTGGTCATTACAGCCTTCAGCCTTGTGGAGGCGCTGTGGCCTCAGCAGCACAGGGGCTGTTAGATCACATGCTTTACTGTAATAAACTTTAATTTGACTGCTGCTGAACTCTGGAAACTGTTAGACTGCAGAAACATAGGAGGGATCATTTTATCATCTTCTCCTTTCTGGTTTCATGTCACCCTGATTTGTCGGTGATCAAAACAATTTAAGCCTTTGAAACCTGAGCAAATTTACTTGATGTTTTCCCTTTGGAGCAAAAAAAAAAAAAAAAAAAAAAAAAAAAAACAAGAAGAAGAAGAACAAACAGAACCTAAAACACACCACCTTCATTTTTTAGTGACAAGAAAACTATATCTTTGCACAAAAACAGGAAAATTTGTCACTAAGATGTTATCTGAATATCAAAGTGGACTTATCTTGCATGTTCACTGCAGAGTTTTTAGTCAGAAGTTAATCTATTATCCATTTAATTGCAAAATCAAACCTGACTGATGACCAAAAACAGAAGAAATTTCACCATATTCAAATCAGAGCGCTATATTTGTAAATTTCAACCAGAGAGTCGCTCAACATGAATGAAGAGGAAAAAGCCTGCACACTGACAAAGAGGTTACACGGTGTTTTCAGAGGATTCCTTCACACAAAGAAAAACAAATGGCACAAGACAAAAAAGAAACTGGGTATTTCAGTGCTCAGACCATCGTCAGCTCGCTCCTCATGAGGGAACAAAAGGACAAACAAAAGGACAAACACTCTTTAAAGCCTCTCTCGCTTTCATGTTGCTGACACACACTAACCTTTATTATCGCCTGATCGGTTGTTATAACATCAATATTATCATAGCCTCTATCGCTTTTATAGCTCTTGTTTTGCCCCTGTGCTTGTGATGATGAACAAATACTGATTTATTCGAGTGTTTGTACTTAAGTTACACTGGACAGTTGCTGCTGCAAAATACAAGGAATACAAGGAAGTTTATTCGTCATTATACAGCAGGTTGTATAACGAAATTAAAATGTGGTTCCCTCTTAACTGATTCATTAAACATGGCATTTCTCACATCATCAGCACATTTGCGTAGTCTACAAGGTCGATGTGGTTCTCCTGGGTAGCAGCATCTTTGAACATCTGCCAGTCTGTGCATTCAAAACAGTCCTGTAGAGCTGCTGCAGCCTCATCCAAAATGCATAAAATGCAAAATGTAACATTTTTTGTTGTCGTTTGTTTGTTTGTTTGTTTGTTTTTTGGACATAATGTTGAAGTTGTAGCCACAAAAGAAACTGGGATTTCGGCCTTGTGCAGAAGGCTCTGAATGTTGTCAGACCGTCACAGCTGACACGTCTTGTCAGTGTTGCGTAGAGGCTGGGGACGGTGACCAGGGAGTGGCAGACGGGGCAGTGGTTCCCATTTTTATAGAAGTGGCCCGCATTGTGTGCTCCAAGTATCGGGGTATCACACTGCTCAGCCTCCCTGGGAAAGCTTACTCCCAGGGTGCTGGAAAGGAGACTCTGATCGATTGTCGAACCTCGGATTCAAGAGGAACAATGTGGATTCCATCCTGGCTGTGGAACAGTGGACCGGCTCTTCCTCCTCACATGGAAACTGGAGGGATCCAGGGAGTCTGACGATCCATTCTACATTTGTTTTAAGGGTTTTGTGAAGCCTTACAGCCATGTTCCTTGGGGGATGATGTAGGCGGTGCTGCAGGACTATGGGGTTCCAGGTTTGCTGCTGCAAGCCATTCTGTCCTTGTGTAACCGCAGTGAGAGCCATGTGCACATTCTTGGTACTAAGAACCTCCTGTTTCCAATTCTGTTTGTGATTTTCAGGACAGGATTTCAAGGTGCAGTCTGTGTGGAAGGTGTCCAGTTTGGTGACCACAGGATTGCGTCCCTGCTCTTTGAGGATGATGTGGTCCCGCTGGCCCATTCGGGCTGTGACCTTCAGCACACACTGGAGCGGTTTGCAGCCGAGTGTGAAGCGGTCGGGAGGAGGAACAACACCTCCAAGTCTGAGGCCGTAGTTCTCCGGCGGAAAAAGATGGCTTGCCCTCTCTGAGTTGGCAGTGAGTTACCGTCTCAAGTGGAGGAGACACGTATATCAGGGTCTTGTTCATGAGTTCATGAGTGAACTGATGGACTTTTTGGATGGTGTTTCTGTATTTTCAGACAAGAAGAGATCATGAGTGACCCTTTTCGCCAAGTGTGCAACACTATCAATGCTGCAGTTAAAAGAAAATATTTTATTGCAAGAAAAAGAAATGTGATAAAATACGACTCTTTTTTTCTGATTTCAAGCAGCTGTTTGCAAATCTAAAAAAGTTTTCTTTGCAAATATAAAATTTTGGTTATTTTTGGTTTAACATTCATCTCTACTGGTCAGTCTCGATTGGGGTGACAACTTGGCAACATCCACAGTTATAGTGTAGTAGTATTACCGCCACCTACTGGACAGGAGTGTGGATCAGAGTGGCTATGTAACTGTAAATGTTGCCACACTGTCACTGCGATTTTGGATTCACAAATAAAAGTTATGATTTACATTTTTTTTTTTTTATCCTGAATTTATTTTACTTGCAATAAAACATTTTTTGATCATTTTGCACTTAAATCTATTTTTTTAATTGCAGACCTATTCTTTTTTATTGCATAATAAAGTCACAAAAAACTTCACGTACCAACTTGATTTTGGGTGATGTGAAGAAACTAACAACTAACAACTTTAACATTCACAGCTTATGGAACATACATTACAGTCATCTTCACAGTGAACGTTGGCTTCATTTCAAATATCGATTGCCTAATTGTGGAAAGAAGCAAGGAAAAAATTAAATGCTGTCAGTCATTTTAATTATACCAATCAGTTTGGCAGGTAAGGAAAGGCAAATGCAAACATGAGTGGGCTATTAAAATTGATTAAATCTTCCAATATGCCACGCCTCTGGCCTGCTCGAAATGTCGATGGTGTGTCGGAGGTATAAAAGTCCAAATGCGAACTGCACACAAGGCTGAAGTTTGCTTCGAGTTCTGGCAGAGGTTAAGGTAAGGGGTTATGTTTGTACTTTGGATGAGGGATGGATGATGCGAACAGGCAGTACACTAAAACGTTACATCCAAAAAGATCAATAGGTTTAGTTGGCAACTGGTTCCTTGGTAACTAAACTAAATGATCAGTCCTCATTGATCTTAAGTCTACAGCAGAAAAAAAGAGGACTGCAACAGTAGGCTTATTGCAATGTTTGCTTCCATGGCTATTTTATTTTGTAGAGCACAAACACTGGGTTTACATTCGTATCCATAAAACCTTTGAATACATTCTGGGCCACATAGGATAAACATTAACAGTTAACAAAAAGAGGTCCACGCACGTGTAGCTCTCTTGATCCAATTTGTTTTATTTTATTGGAGACTATCCCAGTGGTTTTCAACATAGGGTCCAAGAAACCCCAGGGGTCCCTCAGAGGGTTACAGGTGGAACCTCATGTGACCTCATTTAATTTCACAATGATTTAACTTAATTTAAATTGAAGAATTTATGAGCTTATTTAGGAATGGCTATTTTAACTTTATGTTTTCATCTCACCTCTTTGAACCAATTTGTCAGTCTTGAAGCGTGATATCTGGACAATTTAATATTTGACCCAAATAAGGTATCTTTTCATATCAGGGTCCCAAGGGTGAAATCTTTTCAAATGAAGGTTCTTGGTTTAATGCAAGTAGCCTGAATACTCTGAAACCTATCCTGCTGTATTTCTATTATATTGTTTGTTGACTCAGTATAGCACATATAGTGAGTGTTTCATAAGCTAAAGTAAAGTATGATTATGTATTATTTACATTTTGCATGTTTTATACTATAATCCAAGGGCCCACATAATGCAAAGGCTCAAAATAAGCACTGTGGGTTATTAGAGGTAATTCTGAGCAGCTCAGGCAATATATTTTACATAAATTATGCCATATAAAATAAGGATGAAAGGGAAGGAGCAAATATTTGTATGTTTCAGACGACAGACAGTGAATGTCATTTGAATATGAATGTCATGAACTGTTTACTTAATTGAATGATCATTTCTGGAGAAGACATAATGCAAATGTGTAAAAGCTGTAAAGGGCTACGCCTACTCTCACAGGATCAGGAGATACAGTTTGTATCTGCGTTCTCTTTCCTGTAGGCATTTGCCTTTAGGTCATTGAATAGATAAAAAGTGAAGCTGGGTGACAGTGGATGCTCCACTGGATAATTGGGACCATTAATGCGACACATCAGGGAGCCAGTAAAGGAGGCACACAAGCCACATATGAGCTTATCAGCAGCAACAGAAAAATAATGGACCAACAGCCACTGGTCCAAAATCACCTCATCACTCTGAAAGCAGAAAGACAGTAAACTGTAATCGTAAAATAGAACAAACAGTAAATCTCCAAAACCAGAACAGCACAACATACAGAAGTAACCAGGATGTCCATTTCCCTCTGTCCTTCGTTGGATTGTTTCTCATGCGTTTGTGCCTGTTTCAGTCCCTCCTGTTGTGCTGCCTGCTCGATCCTGCGATGACCCTTGCCTGCATGTTTGCCTCTGCCTTTAGCCTTTTGATTTTTTTTTTTTTTTTCTGGTTGAACTGACTTGTGTTTAGGACACTGGACTGTGCTGTATTGCGCTCTGCCTGCTCCTTCAAGTCTGCGATTGCACATTTGAGTCAAAATAGAATTTCCATAACACCTCTCCCCGTGATGCATGAATACTTTTCACTGGACTGATATAGACTTAACAATAACTAACAACTGGACTGCACAGAGAGATGCAGTATTCATGTTTCAAAATGGAAAATCACCTTCAAACTTCTGCGACTTCTCACTTTTCCTCCTCTCATTCACTCCTCTATCTTGTTTTCTGCACCTCCTCATCCTGCTGTCAGGTAGCAGACAAGAGACATCAGGGGAAAGACAGGAGATGTGGGGGGAAAAAAAAACAAAGATCCAGTTCTTATTTAGCCACTGTTTTCTATTAAATTTCCTTTGAGTTTGTACATATTGAGTGACTCTATCTCTCCGTCAGAGTCAAAGATCCCATAAGATGGAGGATGTCACTGACTACATCTACAAGTATAAGAACTTCAACTTTGACAAACTCACTGCCACTGCAGAGTTCATTGACACACTCCAAAGCTTTGAGGTCCGTGACACTGACACATTCCTGGTCACTTATCCAAAGTCAGGTGAGCATTAGCTGACAGATGTATCTTAAATTTTTTGCACTTACAATTTTTTGGCTTAGAGTCCCATAGTTTTTATCAGCCTTTCTTGATTCAGTGCACTGTCAAAATAAGGTAGGAGCCATTTCCATTTGTCTCGGTGCTTTTTACACTCAGGCACCATATGGACTCAAAACATCATCATCTCCATTTCGGAGCAAGACGGTAGTCTTGCTTCTTATCCCAACAACTGGAAACACATGCCGTGGATAGAGCACACGATCAATGAGGAGGACTTCTCTCTACGACCTTCTCCCCGGCTCTTTACGTCTCACCTTGTGCCCCATCTCATGCCTCCTGGCTTGAAGAATAAGAACGGAAAGGTAACAGATTGAGCAATAGACTGTTAGATAAATCAAATTAAATGATACTTTCCATTAAAAACACAAGGTGTTCGGAGTTTAATTGCCTTGCTTGTATGGAAATTTTAAGAACATGAGGCGAAATACACAAATTCATGAATCAGAGGAATCATTCATTAATTTGGCAAACGTCCATACAATATAACCACACCCTACACTAAGCTGCATTTTAAATGCTGGTGTACATCCTGGTTTAGACTCATCTCCAAGACCTTTATCAGTGATTGATATCATTTTCAAGGTTACCTCCTTTGGCTCAGCCCAGAATGAACAATCACAGATTTCAATATAATACAGATGTAATGGAGAGGGTCCACAGTCAGATAATGAAACCTGAGGCAAAGACTCAAACAAAATGACAGAACTTTCCAAAGTAAATAGCAGAGCAGATATGAGGAGAAATGTACAAAACATTGTTTCAGTGTCAGAACCATGGGGACAGTCCACCATATCATCAAGCAATCAAAGAAACATCATTCAAGGATTCAAGGAACTTTATTGTCATACCAGCTCACATTTACATGTTAGTGGTACGAAATTAGAACTCAGGTCCCAGTATAAGCCTAAATAAATAAATAAAGCAAGGTAAAAGAAAGAAATGTAAATATAAAATATAAAATATATATGTATGAACAGTATATATCAATTATAAACAATATGTATAAATATAAACAGTATGTATAAACTATAAACAGTATATGTAAATAAATATAAACAGCCTATATAAATGTAAACAGTGTATATATAATATAAACAGTGTGTATGAATAGATATAAGAAGCATATATGAATGTACCAAGTGACAGAACCCGACGCCCAGTACTGGGATTCAGGAACTGTTAGACTTGATACAATACAGATATTGTCAAATCAGGCCGTCGCTCCCCAAGTCTCCCAAAATCAGACCAAGAAATTAGCTTCCACTGTTTTACTGAATTTTAACTGCAGCTCATAAACTTCTAGAGTTTTCCGCAGCTAATCACAATCACAAACAAATCAGCATGTTTTGGATATTTTTTCATATAAATAATGTCGATTTTACAATGACCCATAAATACTTAATAGCATAATAACTCAACCTGTGATCCAGCTGTAGAAAATAATAGAGGGTGTGATATTAGTTTACTGAACACAAGTTATTCACATCAAAGATGGTTGGCATGTATGGCACCTATAAACATCGCACAAAAAGTAAGGAAATTTGTGTTTGGTAGATTATTTCTTTGTTGTAACAATGCTTCTTGGCAATAAATCTTATACCGTTGGAAAGCCTGTTTATTTCCCTTTTAAATGGTGCCACAATTGTAAGGACCATGCATTTGTGGGATGAGCAGTAGAGCTGAGTATGTGGGTTGCGGGATGGCATCCCATTCTTCAACCAGCATTTGTGGCAAGTCAGCCAACGTGGTTGTGTTGCTCACTCTGGCACCAACAGCACGCCCAAGCTGATCCCACAACTGTTCAATGGGGTTGAGGTCAGGACTGCTGGCATGCCATTCCATCCTGTCCACTCCCAAACTCTGGAGGTAGTCTCTGATAAACCCCGCTCTGTGGGGGCGAGCGTTTTCATCTTGGTCCCAGACTGTGGAGATATGGGATTGCCACTGGTTGCAGAATCTCATCTCGATATCTCTCTGCATTGAGATTGCCTCCAATGATGACAAGCCTTGTTTTTCCAGTGAGGAAGATGCCGCCCCACACCATCACACTGCCTCCACCAAAAGATATATTACTCCATCGGTGCAGCAATCATCATAGCATTCTTCGCGTCTTCTCCACACTTTCACCCTACAATCCAAATGCCGTAGGAAGAATCTGGACTCAACGCTGAACATAACGTTCCTCCACATGTTCAGGTTCCAGTGCACGTGTTGCCGACACCAGCGCAAACGGGCCTGACGGTGAAGGGCAGTCCTGGCAGCCCTATGAGACCAGAGATTGGCTGCGTGCCATCTGTTCCGGATCGTCTGGGCAGAGAGCCGTCAGCCATATCGATCTGCAAACCTTGACTGCAAATCTGTTGAAGACAGCCTGCGGCACCTAAGTGCTGACAGGGTGAGGAAACGGTCTTCTTGGGGTGTCGTCTTCTTGGGACGCCCACTTCGCGGCCTGTCTCTGACATCCCACATTATATAGAACTTGGCCTTCATTTTGGAGATGGTAGTAGGGATCACTCCATATAATGCCGCATCTTGGTTTTGCGGGACACCAGCTTGAAGTTGACCTTTCGCACAGGCCCTATCCAAATCAGTCAAGCGTGGCATGCCGATTCTTGGCATGCCGACCTACTGACCACTGTCCTTGTTCCTTACAAATGTGGCACCATTTAAAAGGGAAATAAACAGGCTTTTCAACAGTATAAGATTTATTGCCAAGAAGCATTGTTACAACAAAGAAATAATCTACTTTTTCTGCAATGTTTATATAGCTTGGAGGAAGCATTAAATGAGTAAATATTTGAATAGACTTTGTTATACAATTTCTCCTGTGGATCTGAGCTATTTGCTGTACATTTTCATGGCAGATTATCTATGTGATGCGGAACCCAAAGGACAATGTTGTGTCCTATTACCACTTCTGCTATGTCTATTCTTGCTGGGAGACCCCCACGAGCTTTGACGAGTTTCTGGAGCAATATCTGGCAGGGAGCGGTGAGTTCATCAAAAGATAAACTGATTATCAAAGATGTTGAAAGTGAAGAGGGCCATCCTGATGTTCATATAGGTGAACAAGCAAGGGAAGAGCTTTTTTTTTTTTTTTTTTTTTTAAACATTACATTGCATTTGCAAATGTTAAAACAGAGAGCATGAATGCTTGTCCTCTTCCAGTGGTTGCATCATCCTGGTTTGATCACATCAGGCAGTGGCACGCTGAGAGAGACCAGTACAACATCCTGTTCCTGACATACGAGGACATGGTTCTGGTAAGCTTCAGCTCTGCAGGGCTCATGGTCTCCTCTCAAGATTTTCAGGGACCCTTTCGCTGAGGCTGGTGAAGAGTCTGAAAGAGACACACATTTCAAATCCATTTTATGCTTTATATGAAGTGAAAGTCATGTTCATCAATATTAACTAACAAATAAGTAATTTCTTGATCAGTGTTCAGAGTTTCCTTTCTGTTCTGTACATGATTTTGTTTCTCTTTTAGGATCTGAAGGCAGCAGTAACTAAGATCTCCAACTTCATGGGGAAAAACCTGAGTGAGGCGGTCATTGATCAAATTGTTGAGAAAACTACTTTCAAGAACATGCAGAAAGACCAAAAGGCCAATTATGAGTTTCTGCCAGAAGAAATCCTCCAAGGAAAATTCATGCGTAAAGGTAATGCAACCTCTGAATTGCAGATCCTGTTCAGGTTCATGTAAACAGATCTCAGACAACTTTTTTTTTTTTTTTTTTTTTTTTTTTTCCTTTATATTGTAGGTAAGATTGGTGACTGGAAGAATAAGTTAACTGTGGCCCAGAGTGAGAGGTTTGATCAGATATTTCAGGAGCGACTGGGAGATATGGACCTGAAGTTCATCTGGGACACTGAGCCACAGCCGCAACCTTAGAGGATGTGTATCACACTTTTCTCAATCAAGGAAATGTGCAGCTCAGATATTTATGGGCTTTGTGACACTACATGTTTGTATATGTCTTATGACAAATGATGTTCATGTGTAATCACAAAGATAACCAATAAAATAATGCTTTCTACCTGATTTCCAGTCTCATACTTGAGATGACATTACACTGAATAACGTCTTTTACACATTCATTTGCAAAAAACACTCCTGTAGAAATCAGCCCAAATTGAGCTTCCAGTTACATTATTATATCCCCGAGCAATGAGAGGGGATGTTATTATTTTAGCCCAACCAACCAACACTTTCAATTTTAGAATTTGTGTATCTCAAATAGCTTTCATCCAAAATGTTTCATGCTCTCAGTGCACAAAATGTGTGTCCACAGACGTGTCTAATCAAGTACAATAACTTTGCCTGAAGAGTAATGATCAAAAATTGGACGAAGAATTCGGATTGTCTGGGGATAGACCTGATTGTCTAGTTTCATTTAATGCTTTCGAAATAAATTACCTGATGTTCTGTTTGCTCAAAATTAAATTGTCCTCTATGTTTAAATACTGTAATATATGTGTGTAAAAAGACACATATATTTAATCTAATGTTTATCACACATTTTTTATGTATTATATTTCATTCTGGTTTTATTATTAATATGTACCTTGTTTTACCTAACCTCTCAGATCTTCCTGTTAAACTTGTTAAGCAGCTGCGTGCCTTCGCTCCTGCTCAAAGGGAATTTGCTTTAACGCTGCATTTGCATGGCCTAAAGCCTTCAATTACTTAAGAGAAGCAATGAGGATAACACTCCCACATCATCGCACTCTCCTAAAGTAAATATTACCCTTTCCACATCTTCACGCTCGTCAAAAATAAATATTACAGCTGATATGTCAGTGTGTGTTGTGGTGTTGACATATTATCTGTTGTTTTACCTGAAATAGGTGCTTGCGGACAAAATTAACGGCCTCTCACTTTTCCTCCTCCTCTAATTCACTCCTCTATCTTGTTTTCCACATCTCCTCATCCTTATATCAGGTAGCAGACCAGTGACATGAGGGGAAGGACAGGGCCATTTAGAAAAGCAAACATCCAGTATATATTTAGCCACTGTTTTCTATTTGATTTTCTGAGTATACAGGCGTTAATGAGCTACTCTATCTCTCTGAGTGAGTCCGAGATCCAGGGCCGAAACCACCATTTCAGCATTGGGGGGGACAGATATGCCTGAACATTGAATTGCTAATATATTCCAGCAATATTTTTGGGGGGAGACATTTTTGGAGTGCCTGAACATTGGGGAGGGACTTGTACCTCTCAATATATATGGGTGTTACGGGCTTGCCGAGATCCCACCACATGGAGCAGATCACCAACTCCCTCTACAGGTATAAGAACCATACCTTGGATTGAAACACCACAACAGAGTTCATTGATTCACTCCAAAGCTTTGAGGTCCGTGACAGTGACATATTCCTGGTCACTTATCCAACGTCAGCTGAGCACTGGCCTGCAGATACTCATAATTTCTGGCAATTCAAATTTTTGGTCCATGATATTTGTATGCTTCTCTTGACTCAGAACACTGTCATAGGCGTAGGAGCCATTTCCATTTGTCTCATGCTTTTTACATTCAAGCACCATATGGACTCAAAATGTCTTCCTGCTTATCCCAACAACTGGAAGCAGATGCCGTGGCTGGAGTACAGAAAGAGTCATGACGACTACGCTTTACGACTTTCTCCACGTTTTTTTTCCCCCTCTCACCACCTCCACCTCGCAGGCAATGGACCCTCCTGAACCGCCTACGCACCGGGGTCGGCTGTTTCAAATCGCTCCTGAAGACAGTGCTGTGTGTGAGTGTAGGGAGCCTGAGCAGACTGCTGACCACATAATCACCACCTGTCCCCTGTATAGACCACCTTCTGAGGAGGGCCTCTTCGAAGTCAGACCTGAGACGCGGGCGTGGCTGCATGACACTGAGCTGGACATATGATGATGACAATATATGGAAGAAGAAAGAAGACCTCACCCCGATTCTTATGCCTCCTGGCCTGAAGAAGTATGTTTTCTCAATATCAGCAACTTCTGCTGTCTGTCTGTACATGCCATGCAGGGGCTTGTCCCTCCATGATAGTGCCTCCTCCTCTTCCTCCTCCTCCTCATTGGGCCTCTGCTGCTTGAGGTGTTCACTTAGCAGGTACAGCCTCAAGGTGCTGAAATTGGAGTGAAACCCTCCATGTGTTGGGAGGAGCTTCCTGATCTTGATATCAGAGGCCTCTATCTCCTCCCTTGGCCAGGATATTATACCAATCTGATCACCGGCAGGGCGTAGGTGTTGACGGCTCGGATCTTGTTCTGTCCATTCAGCTGGCTCTTCAGGACCTGCCTCACTCTATGGAAGTATTTAGTTGTGGTTGACCTCCTTGTGGCCTCCTCATGGTTTCCATTTGCCTGCAGATTTCCAAGGTGTTTGTAGCTGTCATGCATGTCTGCTATGTTGCCTTCTGGTAGTTTGACCCCTTCAGTTGTGACCATTTTACCCCCTTCGACACCACCCTACCACACTACCAGTCCAAATGACATTCATAGATATATATATATATATAGATATATATATATATATATGGGTGTGTGTGTGTGTTTAGATATAGATAGATAGATAGATAGATAGATAGATAGATAGATAGATAGATAGATAAATAGACATTTTTAGTTCTTAACCCTTCAGAATATCACAAATAGAATTGAGACAGGGAGGCTGAACTAATGTTCTGCAACGGTTTCCGGGGGGACCGTTTAAATGCATACAGAGACAACTAACAGTAACAGACGTTTGTTTTGTTTTCCAAGTTAAGTTTTGTACGCGTTCAAAGTGTATATAAAAGTCAAGGAACACTCAGGAAGAAGCCTTACCCCTTTGTATGTTGTAATGCAGCCAATGAGGTTTGTGTCATTTCCGTTTTTTTTTTCTGTTATTTATTTTATAGTGAAAGTTAAGCTCATGCTACCGCTTATGTTTGCTAGCGGCTAACATTGCTGCTGTTGCCATTGTGTCTGTAGCTATGATTGAATGTAAACGGATCAGTTAAAAAAACATTTCTGTGTATGCGAATACATGTATATGAGGTTAATTCATATGGTTTAACTCAAACTAAAGATAAAATTAAAGGTTAATAGTGAACAAAGACAAATATTAAATAATATAGCTAATTTATTCTGTATAAGCAACTAATGGTTTACAAGACAAACATTTCATTTACATAGAGGTTAAAATATATTGTATTTATATTATATATATTATATGAATTATATTTATATTTCATGCTAAGGTTAAGGAGTAAAAAGAAGACACATGTATATATTATTACTAGTATTACCAGTACTATTATCAGTAGTATATATTATACTTATTTATTTATTGATTGATTTTTGTTTTTGTGTGCTGTATGTCAACAGCTCTCACATTTAGGAATAAACTCCTAATGAGTAGACTTAAAGGACTGTTCTGCTGTCATCATTCAAATTACAACGGAGAGAGGCACAATGTGTGTGTATGCATAGATAGATATTGCAATTAAATTGTTAATAAATTAATAATGGGGCACTTGCTGGTCCAGACTAGGGCAATGGCAGGTGCTCTAGCACCACCTAGTGTCTATCTGTGCACATCCCTGTTGACTTTTATAAGAAATCCAACTTTCCAGTTTCTTGGTTTGTTCCCAAAGGGGGGGTGAGGGGTGTGGAGTGTTCAGGAGTAACACTTATTTATTCATTCATTCATTCATTTGTAAATTTATGTATTTATTAATTTGTATTTATTCTTTTTTCCCCCGTTTTTACAAATTACAAACATGGGGTAATTTTGTGCCAATTTTCTTGTACCCTTGTATTATTCAGTATGTATATTATTGTGCTGGCCTTTAAGCAAACACATCTTATTACCTTGCATACTTTTTTTATCATTATTATTTGCCTGTTTTGCAATGCAAAGAACACACACACAAACACACACACACACACACACACACACATATATATATATATATAGAGAGAGAGAGAGAGACAGAGAGAGAGAGAGAGAGACAGAGAGAGAGAGAGAGAGAGAGAGAGAGAGAGAGGAGAGAGAGAGAGAGAGAGAGAGAGAGAGAGAGAGAGAGAGAGAGAGAGAGAGAGAGAGAGAGAGAGAGAGAGAGAGAGTCATCTAAAGTGTGAAGAAAACCAACACGTACTTTGGCCGTTACAGATGTCAGAAGCCAGCGGCGTCATGTTTAAAACGGGCTCTGCCAGTTGAACAGGTCTCTCTCACACAGGGCTCTCCCAGGAGGCCCCGTGGCTCATCAGGCACTGTGGCTGTCTTGTAATGGGAAGGTTCCCAGTTTGATCCCTGGTTCAAGTTTCTCTTGATGCATTTTGAGTCATCAATAGACTAGAAATGCAGTCCATTTTAAATCTGTGTTTTTTTTTGTTTTTTTTTTTTCCTCCAGCATTAAGTTGCTTTAACCACCGAGACCACCATAGCAACCGCCCAGCAATGCCCTAGCAACCATCCCCAGTACCCTGGCAATCGCCTAACAATGCCCTAACAAATACCTACATCTCCACAACATGAATGAAAGACCACATCATACCATGTCACCATATCGGCTGCTTACCAAAACCCTGCCAAGCACACAAGACACTGTATCCATAGAGCAGCAGGTACACTCAAAATTTCTTCTGAAATATTGTAGTTGAATATAACTGTACTGTATTTTTTTTTAAATTCCATTTGTTAAAAGCAATTATACAACACGTAGATCCGACCGAGCAATCTGATTGGTCAATCAGACGTTAAGAATGTGCTCAAATGAGCAATAGGTTGTTTTCACATGACGTTACATTGCTGCGTAGCAAGAGCGCGAAATTCAGATGGAGGGCAGGAAGTGAAGTGGGTTACGGTAGCGTATTTTACTGAGGATCTGCTGTGTGAAAAATGCCTATGTTTTGTGTCGTGTACGGCTGCTCCAACCGTTCTAACAGAGAAAAAGAAAAAAGATTTTATAGAGTACCAAAAATTATTGTTCACAAGGGCGAGAAATGCAAGAAGCTCACAGAAAAACGACGAAAACAGTGGATTTTAAATCTACGTCTGCGGTCGGGAGGAGCAGAGTCTGCGAATGCCCGTGTCTGCAGCGACCACTTCATCAGAGGTATGTTAGCCAGCTAACTTGGTTTTTGTGGCTGTGTTTATATACCACTATGTTGTTGTTAAATATTCATTTATTTATTAATGATTATTAAGTTACCGGTAGTCTAATATGGACTTCATTGGGTCATTTTAGGCTGCCCCAGCGCTTTGAATGACGTTGAGTAGACTGGGCTCCGACGGTCAACCTCGGTTACCAAAAAACAAAGCCCAAATCGGAGGCATCTCTTCAAAGAGAGAAGAGAATGAAGCTCAAAGAAGACCAACAAAGACGGTCAGAATGTGCAGAGGCTGTGTTGGATCTCCGACAGACAGCTGAGAGCCCGGGTATGAGCCCAGATCTGAAGCAGACAGCCGAGAGCTCCGAACTGACGCAGCCAGCTGACAACCCTCAATCAGAGGGCATCAGTGGGAACGGGACATTAAATGATCAAGGTAAATTATTGTGAAGATACTTATTGTGCTAAGATGTGTAACCAGCATCATTATTAAATATTACAAATGGGATTGTCCGAAAATCTATGCAAACCTCGATTTAGGTTTTCAAAATAGACCCTAATAGTCTTCCTCCCCCATAGGTCCATCCCTGACAGACAGGCCATGTGGCCTGTCTGGGTTAGGAGGGTTAGATAGTGTATAAATAAATAAATAAAAAAAATAAAAAATAAAAAATAAAAATACATTTTTTAAATTGTAAAGAGACTTTGTGAACATCCTGTATAATTGGACCAGAGAACTTGCATGTTTGTAAAAAGGTTGTCAAAAAGATAACTTCACAACAATTAACATGATTCATATTCATGAATAAACTAATTATGCTCCCCACTGCTATATTGCAGGCTATGCAGATGCCGGATGCCAGACTGAGCTAACGATGGATGACATCGAGAAGATGGAGGATGTTCTGAGACAGAACACAACAGAGCTGGGAGATCTTCGGACCAAGGCACTGGACACACAGTTCAACCAGGAGTCCTTTGAAAAAAACGAAGACAAGACAAAGTTCTACACGGGGCTCCCGAACTTCTTAGTTTTAATTCAGATATTTGAGCTGTGCAAGCCCTACATCACCTGTGGCCCTAAGTCTGTGCTGTCTAAATTTGAACAGTTCATTTTAGTTTTGCTGAGGCTGAGGCTAAATCTCCCGCTGAAAGATTTAGCTTTCAGGTTCAAGATCTCTCTGTCCACTGCTTCTAGATTTTGGCATAAAGTTATTGACATACTTCATGAAAGGTTAGAATTTCAAATTGAGTGGCCAGAGCGACATGTACTTCAAGATACAATGCCAATGGCATTCAGACAGGAATTTGGACGTAGAGTTGCTGTGATAGTTGACTGTTTTGAAGTTTTTATTGAGAGGCCCTCTAATTTACTAGCCCAAGCACAAACGTGGTCCAACTACAAGCATCACCATACTGTAAAATTTCTGATTGGTGTTGCACCCCAAGGCTATGTTACTTTCATATCTCGTGCCTGGGGAGGGAGAGTCAGTGATAAGCAGATCACAATAGAGAGTGGGCTCCTAAAAAAACCTGTTACCTGGAGATATTGTCCTAGCAGACCGTGGGTTCAATGTTGGTGATAGTGTGGGATTTTACTGTGCTACACTACAGATACCTGCATTCACCAAGGGGAGAAAACAGCTGTGAGCGTATGAGGTGGCAGAAACTAGAAAAATATCTAATTTGCGTATTCATGTTGAGAGAGTCATAGGTTTAGTCAGAAGAAAATATCAGATTCTGCAAAGCAGGGCTATGCCCATAGAACACATGGCAACAAAACCAGGTGAGGCACTAGCATTGATTGACAAGATTGGGGTTATTTGCTGTGTCTTGTCCAATCTTTCGGAGTCTGTTGTCCCATTGGACTAAGGAGGAGAAGAAGAGAGGAGGGAGGGATATTCAATCAGTCCAGTACCTGAGCCCTTACACATGTTGGTCTGGAGCACCTGCTTGGCTCACAGGAGGGGCGGGGTGGGTGAGTGGGGGGTAAGTAGTAGTAGTGTGCAGTACCTGATTCCTGCTGCTTGGCGATGATGATGATGATGATGATGATGATAAGTAGGAGGACAGGGTGGAGTAGTAGTAGTACCTGAGCCCTGACACACATCAGTTTGTATATATGTTTTCAAATGTAATATTTTTCTCCACTAGTCCAATTGTACTGGCGATATGTATTATATATAACGAAATGGATTCCAATCTATTATTGCATACCATGTTCTTGTAGTTATTTTAGCAGTTGTTGAAAAATCTGATCTTGTAAATAAACCTCCATGTATTATTCTGTATTTTCAATGGCATTTAATCTTTTCAGTACACAATTTCCAAATTGTGTAGTGCTACTCAATATACAACTTAATAACAATTGGTGCTCTCACAAGATATTAAGTTATTCTGATAAATAATGTGAATATAATAACTAGTATGTCAAGGCAAATTATACAACAGTCAGAACTCACAAAGACCACACTCAGGTCATAACAATATTCAAAATTGTCATACAACAGTATTGATATAACAGCAATACATCACACAACTGATGAAGTTCATTTTGTCTCTTATTACAATATACACGGGTTTTCTTCTATTCAGACAAATTAAACAAATGAGCTGTTCATACCTGCTTGACAGTTTCAACTGTGGCTCCAGTCTTCCTCAGAAGCGTCATCCGACGTATTGCTGACGACCTGACAGACCTGTCAGAGTCTGTCGGGTCGGCCACACCCCCCCTCTCCTTAGGTGGAGAGGGGGGGCGGTTGACGGTGCTGGTTGATGGTGCCGCTTGCCCGCTTCAGCAATACGTCAGATGACCCTTCTGAGGAAGACTGGAGCCACAGTTGAAACTGTCAAGCAGGTATGAACAGCTCATTTGTTTAATTTGTCTGAATAGAAGAAAACCTGTGCATATAATATATCACACAGCCCACCTTCAAGAGTGCCTGGACCTAAGTTCATATCCTTTCATCACATTACACATGTAACTTTGTGACTCGCTGTCCCAGTACTTCTGGAAGTACGCTGTTTCTAAAAAAGCACTCAGCTTTAGGAATCACATCATCCCAAAATTCAAGATCAGGCAAAATCCTTTCAACAAAAATGTCATTGCGGTTCCACACAACAAAGTCACAGTACTCAGCATCTACAATGTGAAGCTGTGCCTGAACTTGGTAGTAGTAGTCATGACTCTGGTCCAGCTTGACATTATCCCCATCATTGATGAGGCAGAAGCCCTTTCCCCCAGGACACAAGCGCAGATTGGCCTCATCTTGGTGAGAGTGTGGGCACTAAAATCACAATGAGAAGGACACGTGAACAATAAATTAGCAAATATATTTTCTGCCTTTTTGCTCAGTTCACTGATTCTTATGGAAAGAGGTCGGGTCATAGGTAACACTAACAGTGTAACACTAATAGTGTTACCGATGGCCCGACCATGTCTCCACCTGCCAAGAATGAATACAAGTCAAGACCGAGTCGACTTGAGTACTACAACACTGACACTAGTTACTGTTGTAGTACTCGGGTCCAGGACTCAGACTTGACTCAGACTCAGACTCAAGCATTCTCTTCTTTGGTGACACGCGACTTGACTCAGACTTGAACACTGGGGACTTGAGACTCGACTCTGACTCGAGATTTAAGGAGTTGACTACAACAGAGACTGTAATATTACCTTAATCTCACAGATGCCAGTTCCGTGACAGTCACAAGTGACAATCCCATCAGGGGAGGACCCCATGTATGGCCACTTGGGGTTCAGCCAGACACCACTGTCCATACATGAGAAGCCTGCATGCTCCCGACCCATCAGCTTCTCATATGCTCCTCTGGCTTGTGCTTCATGTTTGTATCCATAACTGTAAACAGTACACAGGCAAAACATGAAAAGGAAATTATTACTTAGTATTGGATATGTAGAGCCAGTTCAGTGATTTAAATGCCATTACCCTAAACTAGTGTTTCTCAAACTGTGGTCCACAAGCAGATGTGGTGAAAAGTCATCAAGAAAAATATGATGAATGACAGTGCCATTATCATGCCCAATTCACTCATATTCATTCATGCAAAGTGGCCAACAGCCACTCCATTTCCTATTCAGTTGTCAGCAGGTGAACCACTTCATTCTTTCTGCTCCACAATCATTGTGCCATGGTGCCAAAAGGCTTAAATGGCCTCTATTCTACTCCTGTTTAAGAGGGTGGGTATATATCACATGTTAAATCGCCTTGATGGTCTGCAAGATTTTTTCAATTGCTTAAGTGGTCCTGCTTAAGTGGTGGTTTGAGAAACACTGCCCTAACCCCTATACTTAGTCCTACTCCTGCATAACCCTAGCCTTATAACCCTATAACTAATGTTGACCCTCCAGGGCTGTCCATTCCATGAGTTAACTATGAAAACAGTAAAAATTTGTTCTAACTGAAGAAGGCCTACGGTAGATGGCAGAGTATGGACCACAGCTTTATAGTTATAGTGGTATGGACTCTTCTCCCACTTCACAGAACACTTTTTTAGTTACAGCTCTAAATGTGGACAGCCTCATACCCCAAAATCTTACCTCTGCCTTACCCTAATTCAAACCCTAAATACCTTGTAGCGGCTGTGGTGAACCTATATGCTTCTGGGTAGCATATGGCCTTGATCAAGTTCTTGGATGGTTCCTGGGGGTTGGTCTTAAGAACTTGTTTCAGCTTAGAGGCAGTAATGCGTCCAGCTCTTTGCCTAAACCAAATCCTGCTTGCACTCTGACTTCGAGTTGCCCTCTGTACAACCTGGACCTGGGACGGGGTGAGCTCTTCTAGCTGGAAATTCTGACATAGCTCTCCAAGCTCTTTGGGGGTTAGCTGCATAGTCTCTGGTGTTCTGTATTCAAGAACAGTTTTAGGAAGCATGGTAGATTTGGGGATGAATTATTTGTGGTAAGGCTCCCTAGCCATCAGTGCTGCACTCCTTGGACAGTTTTTGCTTAAGGTCTCAAAAAACCAGAGGTGGCAAAAGTACTGACATTCTGTACTTAAGTAGAAGTAAAGATACTTGTGTGAGAAAAGACTCTGGTAAAAGTAGAAGTACCACTTCAACTTCTTTACTCAAGTAAAAGTAAGAAAGTACAGACTCTGAAATGTACTTAAGTACAAAAGTAAAAAGTAAAATGATTTTTTTTACCATTAATGATACATATACCTTTTCGATAACCTTTTGACGAAAAAAGTTCAGGGCACACAAAACAGGAACTTTTCCTCTTTTATTAACAACCTGCAAAGTGCTGGTACAGTTTTGCTGCAAGCCCACTTTCACACAATAATCAAGACTGAACTGCCCAGAGGTCTTGAATGAGTACCTTGATAATAGCTTTGGTACTCTCAACACTATACCTAACATATATGACTTTTAAGAGATTTTTTCCGACTCTGTTTTTTTTTGTCGGTTAACGTTATCTTCCCTGGCAACTTTCTTCCTCCATGTCTCCAGATTTCTCTTTATGGTTTTCTTTTTCTTAACTGCTCTCATGCCCCGCGCCCTCTCTCCCTTTCCCTCTCTGTGCAGGGTTTCCTCCAGGATTTTTGGAAACTGTGGGGGAATAATTTTTACCAGGGATCTTTTGTAGCACAGAGGAGATATGCTGCTCAAACACTCAGTATGTAGTGTTAGTGTATGTTTATGAGTTGTAGAACATAATAAATTATCTTGAAGGAGTAGATGTTTACCAGTAAGCTTGACTCTTATTATCTTATTATTATGTGTTTTAAAATGTAAATTACTTATCAAACAGACCTAACAATTCAACCACCAGTGAATGAGCAGTAGTATGCATGTGATAACATAGAATGAAAAATAAGCCGAAGTGATACCTCTTCTGTGAATAGACAAGCTAAGCCAGTGTGCTGCTGTTAGCCAGTGAAAGTATTTCGGAGTGGCGACTCTTCACTTTGTTACACAATCTATGTCAGTGCGCTGCTGTAGCCTGGAAAGTTTCTCTGCCTTTTGTTCTCGTACGGTGCCGGTGCAGGTGTTGTAATGTTTTTTTTGGTGGTAAGGAGCCCGCCCGCCCCCACCAAAAAGAGAGAGAGAGGGAGAGAGAAGTAACGAGCCTGTTTTGACAATGTAAGGAGTAAAAAGTACAGATATTTGTGTTCAAATGTAGGGAGTAAAAGTAAAAAGTCGGCAGAAAATTAAATACTCAAGTAAAGTACAGATACCTGAAAAATCTACTTAAGTACGGTAACGAAGTATTTGTACTTCGTTACTTCCCACCTCTGCAAAAAACCTAGCATATGTTTCTGACCCTCTCTTCACTCTTGGGCATGGAAGTGATTTCCCAACCTTATTTTCAGTTGTCCTGCCATCAATGGAACGGTCAAGCTTTTGTTTTTTGGATTTTGCCGAGGAGAAGTCGATCAGAGCTACTGGAGCAGCAGGAATCTGAAAATAAGTTAACACAAAGAAGATCATTAAGTCCACATTTCTGTGGTCCATAACATATTCATATGCAGTATAAATCTGGCGTTTATCCGATGGCTGTGAGGAAAACAAGTAAGGCCATCATCACAGGATTGAGATGCCAAACTGTGTTTATGTGGGTCTTTGCTGTCTTAGCTCCTCTTTGCCCAACTGGGAAATTGTGACTTACCACAATGTCACAAGCTACACAGGTTTAGACAGAATATAGAATAGAATAGAATAGAAGAGTGCACTGAGGGGATATTAGGTATGATGGAATATGAAGAAAATCCCCTCAAATCCCCAAAGACAATGAAATGTAGACAAAGACAAGCAATCTATTTGTCTACTGTATATTGTGTCCTAATGAATTAACCAGGGCAAAGACAAAACCAAAGGGGCACAATATAAACATTAATTTTTTAACATCATAATTTAGCCTACTGTTAGACAGTGTCCCAAAAATAACATTCTCTGTCCCACATTTGGTATGCTGTGAACGTGTTACCCTACCTTTTTTACATGTGATGGCATCAGCCACTTGCACTGCTCTGCTGTGCAGGAAGCTGTATCTCGCATCTTTACCCCAGCTTCAATGGAAAAAAAGAACTGCCCCTACATGAGAACACGATTCTGATAGTCTGTGAATAGAATACAATATGACATTTTTTTAAACCTCAAATGCAATCTACACCAGGGGCAACGTGCAATCTATATCAGCACTTTTGATGATGTGCAATATAGCCTAGTAATACTAATATGGAATAGCACTTTACATCAATTAACATGTTTTTCCCTCACTGGCTCTGAAGTACACTGGCAGTGTGTGTGTGTGTGTGTGTGTGTGTGTGTGATCTCGTGGTAAACATCCTAGCCTACGTAAATTACTTACCCTGCCATGCAATTGCAATGAGCTGCAATGACTTCTCCATCCTCCTTTGCAATAATCCAGGTCTTCAGAGGTGTTTCGCTTGATCTCTGAGAATGGTTTACCTTGAAACATAAACGACTGTCAGGCTAACGTCATCGTTAAGTTGTGTTGCATGTTTGTTGACATTATAGCCGCTGCTAGCTGCTAGCATCTTAACACATAAACAATATAAGAACAAACACTCACCCTGGCGAAGACCAAACGATGATCATCGTGGAGCCGTTTGGTTCCGAGGTTGTGGACCCACCCGCTGACAAAAAAGTTATAGGCCTCCAGACTTTTATAGGCTTTCATCTGCTCTTTTGTGTAGTATGAAGTCTGAAGGACCAGATAGTTTGTAATGTCAACAGCCTCAACTGTCGGCAAATCTTTGAGGTCTGTTGAAAACTCGCTCATCTTCATGAGGTACGGGTCTCGTCTGATATATATGGCAATTAATTGCGTGTATCTTTGTTTTGAAACTGGATCTAAATCCCTACAATACATACTTCTTGCGACGGGTTCCTCCATAGATGTTGTCTCCATTTTTACTTCCTGCCCTCCATCTGAAATCGCGCCCGCTTCGCGCGTCATCATAACCACGTGACTGAAACCCAGCTATTGGAAAAAAGGCGTTTTCAAATACCCGCCGCCAAGCTTTCCCTCCAGTATTTCGTTAAACTCGTCAACATAAAATCAGAATCAGAAAGATCTTTATTGCCAAGTTTTCACAAACAAGGAATTTGACTTGGGGTTAAGGTGCTTCACATAAATAACACAATAAAATATCTGGAAAAATAACGATACAAATAAATAAAACCTCTTGTAATTTCAGTTGTTTCATACATGCAACCTCTGATTTAGCCAGCACAATATTTATTAAGGTTAGGGTTAGTTTTGTTCATAAGTTTAAACTTACAATCTTTTTGATTGTGAAACATGTCAGACTATGTCAAACATGTCACAGGAGAGTAGCAATAAGTCATTTATAGAGGTAGACTGTAGATATGCAATGATCTATTTTCTTTAAAATTATATCAATACATTAGCTTCAAACCGCGTTTCCCCACTAAATGCAACAAATATAAATAAATGGTAAATGGACTGTATTTCTATAATGCTTGTCTAGTCTACTGACCACTCAAAGCGCTTTACAATGTTTGCCTCTCTCTCTCTCTCTCTCTCTCTCTCTCTCTCACACACACACACACGCACACTCACACTTTCACACACACACACACACACACACTGATGGCAGAGGCTACCATGCAAGATGCCAAGCTGTGCATCAGGAGTGGTGAGAGGTTCAGTATCTTGCTCAAGGACACCTTGACACGTCCTGGAGGAGCCAGGGATCGAACTGGGAACCCTCTGCTTACCAGACCTCCTGAGCCATGCCGCCCCATATAAATATATGAGATATATTATAAATTTGAAGCTCATTTGGCTTCCCCGAACAAATATATAACGATTAAGCCAAAATACTATACTAACACTGGAATAAAAAATACTATTGGTTAAGTTATGATTTTTGAGGATTTCAGCTGTGATATACAGACGTATGTGGCTCTAAGCCCTCTCTCTTATATGAGTGCTACATTGGCCCAGCATCATTTGATATAGTCTGCAATGTAAAGTACAGTACATATAATAAAGTATATATAATACATATAATAAAGTAAATAGTACTATAATAAAACCAGATACTACATTTTTCTATAGCTGGTGTCTGTGTAGTTGAACATAAGCAACTAATCAATTTTAATCAGAGTTAGGTGCGAGTGTGTGCATGTAAATGGCCTGTCAAGAGACAGTGCATGAAAAACCAGATTCACTTCACTCTACTGCTCAGTCAACATTACTATAAACTCCAATGTTGAATTTCATAATGCATAGTATTAATTCACATAACGTAGTGTATTGTAAACGGTGATATATACCACTATATCATCATCTAAAGAGATGTTAACGACTCTGCCCTTTGATTGAGGTGGGTGGCTCTTAAAAGAGCCTTTGTTGTTGGCGCTAGAATAGCTGGTGTCTACTTGGAGCTGGTGTACTTGGTGACGGCCTTGGTGCCCTCGGACACGGCGTGCTTGGCCAGCTCTCCGGGCAGTAGCAGGCGGACAGCGGTCTGGATCTCCCTGGACGTGATGGTGGAGCGCTTGTTGTAGTGAGCCAGGCGGGACGCCTCGCCGGCGATGCGCTCGAAAATGTCGTTGACAAACGAGTTCATGATGCCCATGGCCTTGGACGAGATGCCGGTGTCAGGGTGCACCTGCTTGAGCACCTTGTACACGTAGATGGCGTAGCTCTCCTTCCTGGTCTTTCTGCGCTTCTTGCCGCCCTTGCCGGCGGTCTTGCTCACGGCTTTCTTCGAGCCCTTCTTGGGCGCGGATTTTGCGGGTTCAGGCATGTTGATGGTCGGCTGCTTCACAGCTCATGTGGTCCGAGCGCTCCGCCGCCGCTGGATATTGACCCGATGACGTCACGTTCACTGCGCCGCTCCGTCTGTATGATTGGCTGACGACAGTCACCCCACATTGCCCACCGACTGTTGCCCCCCTCATTCATGCAAAATTATTTCAGCTTCAACCATTTCCCGCATTATTATTTTTCACATGTATTATATTTCAAACATGAAGCGGACATACTGTACTTATGACAAGTACAGTAAAGTTACACAATGTATTACACCTGAATGAAAATCAGAACAGAAATGAAATTCATCATGTGTTAAATTGTTATTTTTTTCCCTGTTGATGAGCAGCTCTTGGATTTGTAGTGGAATGAGTAACAAGACGTCTGGTTAGTTTGTGTGGACAAAGAATTACGAGCCCACTGCCAAACTGTTAAATGTCTAACATGATACAAAATCATTCCATTTTTAGTTAAATTGGTTACAAGCCAATTAGCCAATTACAAGCCATTAGAACGTCGAATGCAAAAAAAACCTGCGCCCTCCTCTGTGATGTTTAATAAACTTTAAAACCAGTTTAGCCATTAATTAAACAACTGCCAATTTAATAAGCAAGTCAGCTCATGAATGCGTCGTGGGTGACAGAATTAGAAGGAACTTTTATCTGCGTTGTTTTTTTTGAGTGACGTTACATGTATTTACATAGTTGCATGCATTCAAATACGTTTAAGTGCTGTATTTACTTATTTATACTTATTAAGTATACGTAGACTTAAATTCAGAGCAAATATATAAACGCCTCTGCTTAATGTACGATATATTTTCTAATCTTTATTTTAATAATATTCACGTTCATTTACTAAGGAGTCAGCTCTTGAGTGGATTGTGGGCGGCTCTTAAAAGAGCCTTTGTGTTATTATTGTGGTTGGTGTGGGTTCAGCCTCCGAAGCCATACAGAGTGCGGCCCTGCCGCTTCAGAGCGTAGACCACATCCATGGCAGTGACGGTCTTCCTCTTGGCGTGCTCGGTGTAAGTGACGGCGTCGCGGATGACGTTCTCCAGGAAAACCTTGAGCACCCCGCGGGTCTCCTCGTAGATGAGGCCGGAGATGCGTTTTACTCCGCCGCGGCGAGCCAGGCGGCGGATTGCGGGCTTGGTGATGCCCTGGATGTTGTCGCGGAGAACTTTGCGGTGACGCTTAGCGCCTCCTTTTCCCAGACCTTTACCTCCTTTGCCGCGGCCAGACATGTTGCTTCTTGGTCACTTAGCAAATGAATAGAAACTGATGTCAATGGGAGAGCAGCTGCTGTTTTTCAATCTTCTTTGCGGACGTAAGTGAAGACAGACAGCGCTCTGTGCGCTGGGTGGAGCCAAACCCTGCAGCCGTTTTTTTTTTGTTGGTGTTGATGTTAAAGGAACTGCCTACACAAGGAAACAGGGAAAAATATAGTAAATGAAATATAAAATAATAATAATAATAAAAAAAACATTTACATTTAGACGCCATTATTGTTCGCCTTTATTCCCTCATACTAGACTAGAGATGGAAATTAGCCACACGGCTCCAATCTCACGTGTTTACATTTATATGTGCATTAACATGTCCTGTCCCATTTCTTTAAAAAAAAAATAAATAAATAATAATAAATAAATAAATATACAAATATACAAATACCTGAGCGAAGAAATTATTTCCATGACGCACAAAATATGTGCGATGATGTGAGATGTGAAAGCTACGGATTTGTGTGCATTTTTAATTGAATGGCTAGTGGTGTATTTCAGATTTGATAACTGAATTGAGACGGGACACTGAAGGAGCCCAGCAGAGTTCCTGATCACTTTGGGTCGGTTTTTCTACATATACACACACAAACACACGTTTCAATGATGTGAGTTGTTAGACATGTTTAGTTATTTAGCAGTTACTTGAATACCTAATATACATATATATATATATATATATATATATATATATATATATATATATATAGTGAATGTAATGAAAAACAGGTTCCTTCTTTTAAAAAAGTGTGTGGCTCTTAGAAGAGCCTTTTGTGTTTTGTAGTTTGAAGTGTGAAGTTTGAAGATTTATTTCTTCTTGGGAGCCGCCGCCTTCTTGGCTTTGGGCTTGGCGGCCTTCTTTGCTGCAGGTTTCTTGGCTGCGGGCTTCTTGGTGAGCTTCTTGGGGCTCTTGGCTGCTTTTTTGGGGCTCTTGGCTGGTTTCTTAGCCGCTTTGGGTTTGCTGGCCTTCTTAGGAGATTTCTTGGCGGCTTTGGGTTTCTTGACCGGCGTCTTCTTGGGCTTCTTGGCCGCTTTGGGTTTCTTGGCGGCGGGCTTCTTGGGTTTGGCGGCGGGTTTCTTGGCCGCCTTCTTGGGCTTGTCGGCCTTGACCTTCTTGTTAAGTTTGAAGGATCCGGAGGCTCCGGTGCCCTTGGTCTGGAGCAGAGTGCCTTTGGTCACCAGGCTCTTGACGGCTAGGCGGACACGGGCTTTGTTCTTCTCCACGTCGTAGCCTCCGGCGGCCAGAGCCTTCTTGAGGGCGGCCAGAGACACGCCACCCCGCTCCTTGGAGGCGGACACGGCTTTAACGATGAGCTCCCCGACGCTGGGGCCGCTCTTCTTCGGCCTGACACTCTTCTTCTTGGGGGCTTTAGCCGGGGCGGCGGCGGCCGGAGCTGGAGCCACTTCTGCCATTCTGTCTTCTCTCTCGTCTGGTCGGTGCACAGCAAACTGAGTCGGACTGGACTGATGCTGCGGCCGGAGCGGAGGGCGGAGATTATACAAACCATGAGGACCGTGTAGACTCATCCGCCCCGCCGCTCTCCTCTGCTGCCGGGATGTCGAGTCACTTTGTGTTTTCTGCTCACAGAAAAATGGCTCAAATACACGTCTGGAACAAATCCTGAGAGCAGAGAGCGATCGGAGCCGACAGCAGACTCGTGTCTCTTCGTGTTCAAGTCCCGCAGAGCGCTCAAGCTTTCTGCCTTTTGTCCGGAGAGGCTCCAAACCTCACATCTTCACCGCGGAGGAAAGCTCAGCTCTGCGATATTTGTCTCCAGAATGTTTAAAAGCTCATCAAATTGCCAAAACAGCGGGTTTCCAGACGGCCGACATGTTAGTTCGGAGAATAAAAGTGAAAACAGAAATCTGCTGCGGGTCGTTTTGTATGAAACTCAATCTGTTTTGGTGTCAGCAAACACACTCATGATGGCGGTGCGGTACGGAGTGTGTTCGTAGACTTCAGACGAGAGATGCTCACTGTGAGACACACACACACACACAGAGAGAGAGAGAGAGAGATATTATTTATTTCACTGACGAGTTAAAATAAGAAGCTAAGCCACAATTTAACCATCTGCAGCCATCAATATGATATTGTGTCTCCATTACGGGAGCGTCAAGTTTTTACTGAACCAGCCGACAGCAGTTCTGGCCGTTTTTGTTTGTTTTTAACCTAAAGCTTAATTTGTTTCTGAATAAAAAATAATATGTATTGTCCAAATTGCAAATTTGCACACTGATAATTTGAAAGCAGTATGAACCTTAAAAGACTGACCTATATGTATTCATCTATCTTTGTGGGAGAAGTAGCAGTCTATTTCTAAATCGAAAACAATAAGTAGGAATTCCTGAGAAGAGTGCAAAGTGAAGAAAAAATCTGATTAATTTTATAAATTTTATAAAATTTTAAATTTTAAATTAATGATTCTGACATAGATGGATGAATGAAACTGAAAGAATGAGATCACCTAGAGCAGGGGTGTCAAACTCGTGCCATGGAGGGCCAAGAGGCTGCAGGTTTTCATTCCAACCAACAACTCCACCAGGTGATTTCACTGATCACCCTACCTCGAAACAGAGAGGCGGGACTAATCAGTGAAATCACCTGGTGGAGTTGTTGGTTGGAATGAAAACCTGCAGCCTCTTGGCCCTCCATGGCACGAGTTTGACACCCCTGACCTAGAGGTTTTCAAAGTGGGATCTGGGGGCCTCCAGGGGGCAGTGAGGTTTTTCCATGGGGTCCTCAGCAAAATGAGAATAGTTTAAATTTCGCTCTCATTTAATTCACGAGAAATTGCTTTGATATCCAAAATGTTTGAGGGATTGTTTCATTACTTTTTTAACCTCACCACAGGAAAAAATTGAAATGAAAAAAAAAAAAAAAAGTATAAAGTGTCTTTTTGGGGTGTTGGGTCAACACAAGCTGCCAGAAAAGCCTCAATGCTCCTCGGCTCAGATTATCCACATCTCTGGACTCAACTGGAGGGATGGAGCTTCACTCTTCCAAAATATTCCCTCATTTGGTGTTTCAAGGATGCAGGTGGAGAGCGCTGTCCAACACATTGCTCCAAAATCTCCCACAGGTGTTTAGCTGCGTTGAGGCATGAGTGTGAAGGATACAGCGTCATGTGTTAGGCTACATGATTTTCTCTTGGTGGACAGGATATGGAAGAAAACTTATCAGTTTTTCTTGTCAACATCTCTGTAGACCAGTGTCACTCAGCTCTCAAATGTGTATTTCTCTTTGTAAAGAGGTTTTATGTACCTGAGCCCTGCTATGATATCCTTCTCCACATAGGCTGCAGTGTCTTTTGGAAGGTCAGGATCTCACGTGACGCAGTTTACAAACCAGCTTTACTAAAATGTTTTGAGATTCTTTGAAATTGAGAGTTTTGGGATGCAAGTATATGACGTTGATGGTTTTAGATGTGTTGTCCAATCATGTGCCATGGAGGGCCAAGACGCTGCAGGTTTTCATTCCAACCAAGACCTCCACCAGGTAATTTCACTGATTAGTTCCTCCTATCTGATACAAGGTGAGCTGATCAGTGAAGTCACCTGGTGGAGTTTTTGGTTGGAATGAAAACCTGCAGCCTCCCGGCCCTGCATGGCACATGATTAGACACCCTTAGAGCTTGTTAGAGAGCAAGCCATGTAGCCTTGGACTGTGAACCACGTGGCCCTGCACAGTCCCTGTTTGAGATTTTTATACTGCAGGAAAAATAAATACAGATACAACACCATCTGCTGGATGGATAAAGTAGCGTCTACAGTGTCTAACATCACACAGTTAGCACTGTCAATGCAGTCAAAGCCAAAGTGGGTCTGTGGACCTCTCAGTTGAGAGACACTGACCTACCAAACCTGGACAGACGGGCACAGGATGTAAGACAAGCCAAACCTGAGCAGTTCAGTGCCCATTTAAATAAAGCAGCAAATAAAAAATAGAGTTTTCAGGAAATCCATGTCATGTACGACATTGCCAAATTCATCACAGATCCATTTCTTCCCATTGACACTGACACTGTATCTGTCAAGGTGCAGGATGCATTTTCCTTACCAAAAGGAGTGGACAGGGACATACTGAACTACAATGTGACAGTGAAATACAAGCCAGGGCAGAGGACAGCAACTAAGCAGGGAAAAAGGTCTTCTCCTCTTCTGTGCACTGAAAGTGAAAGCTTACTTTGGCTCAGCGTATCCCTGTGTGATGGCCTTTTCACAGGTGAAAGTGATCAAAACAAAGCCCAGGAGCCGCCTGACTGACAGGCCTCAATGTGTGAGACCGGGTGTCTCTAACTGTGACACCAGTTACAGAGCTCTACCTGGTAATGTGCAATCACAGCCGTCACACTGACTTTGGGAATGTGTTGCATAGTGTGGACTGGGGTGTAATACTGTGGATAGTACCTGTTTTCTTGTTTATTTCCATTTTGTTGTCATGTGCCATATTGCTCAGTGGGAAGAACTATGTTGCTCTCCTTACCTAGATAAAATAAATAGCATTAATTGCAGTCATCTATATTTTAATGTCTAGGCTTGTTTTGAGAGAAAGTGTGAAGGTATTTCACACTTTGACAAAGTATGCGGCGGTACCTCAGGGATGCAAAATAGTCACTTTTAGGTAACAGTCACATTTTTCCAAACTGGGCTCCTGTACATATTTGAGTGATTTCTCAGGGATTTTTTTTTTTTTTTTTTTTTTTTTTTTTTTTTGTCTACCAGTGCACCTGTCACCTTTTTATCCCATGTTGAGTCTGCCTTCTGTGGCTCTCCTTACCTAGTTAAAATAAACTGCATTTACTGCAGTCATGCATACTTTAATCTCTGCCTTCCAGTCTGATTTTGAGAGAAAGTGAGGATATTTCAGTTCCTTCTGTGTCTTGACAAAGCATACAACCGTGAAAATGGACTGGTTATAAAAAAATAAATAAATAAATAAATATGAAAGAGGCAATGTGGGAAAGGTGTAGCTTTCCCTGCATTCACTATACTGGATCAATAAAGTAGAACTCACTCCGGGTGATCGATTAGAATCACACAGATGTCTTTCATTTAAATCTTTAATTCACCACCACAACCACACTTTGCACCTGTCACACGATTCAGTGGTTCTGTACAAAAAAACATAAATCAAGCAAACATGTCAAATAACTGTATGAAATAAAACAGTCACATGTAGAATTGTAAACTACATTGCTTCACAAATGTATTAAAATATATCTACTGTACACATTAATACAGCCTATAAAAACAGCTAAATAATGCAGCTATATTAAACATGCCTAACTGTGGTTGGCACAGCATATCCCCCTTTAGCAGTGAATAAATGCCCATCAGCAGTGCAACACCGCCCTCTGTTGGTTCTACACATGCACAGCATCAATATGATGGCTGAATTAGCTGCTAATGACACGTGCTGCGCACCATGATCAATTAACGAGCGGACCAACGAGCGGCTGTTCAGTCGGCTATAGAATCAGTAGTAAGAGTAACCAAAATACACTCAAATAATGTCCTAACAGCTAAACATGATGTCTAAGACAAGATACCAATTTTAGCTAGTAGCTGAACGATATTAGCAGCTTGTATGAAGCCACACAGTAACCAGAAACATGAACGCATCTCACATATCAGCTAAACACACAAACTTTTAACCAGCAAACAAACATGACATCAAACTCCTTACTCACTTGCGCTAGACGCACTTTACATCAGGTGACAATTGCACTACAGCATGGAAAAGTCCGTAATGGTATCCCGAAGTGTAGATTAAGCTGCCTGAGAGGGTCTTTTTCACAGGCAACACTATTCAGAATTCAAACATCTGTGGGCTTTTACTCCACGTTTTGCTGAACAGTAGATCTTGGTCTAAAGATTCATGACCATTGGTGTAGACCGTAGCACTAAAGGCAACCATCTATCTCCAGTTTTTGACCAATGCATGCAATCCAATCACATGGTTTCACAAGTAAAAACTAACCTGGTGCTAAGTTATAGGCCTCACACACACAGCTCAGCATCTCAGCATCTCGACGCAACTGATGTAACGTGGATGGAAGTTTTAACGAGGGCCAAATTTTAATGTGGTTTACAGTTAAAAAGATAATTGCAAACTTTCAAACTTGAGGAAACTTGAGCGTGTAGGTGTGTGACGTCTATTGGCAAGGTGGATCATTTTTCCACAGTTTCTCCCGGTGCATCCACATCATGTCTATTTTGTCCAGGACTATTTTAGAAGACTCCACACAAGCTTAACATTTCACCACATTCCATAACAGATCACCAGGAAAGGCCACCCAAGATATGGCAAAACATACTGAATACTGTGGAAAAGATGGTGGTCCGGTTTGTAAGTAGGCTAATGTGATAAATAAGAGACAGACATCTGGATTTCCTTGTTTTGGTTTGTCAGTCAGTGTAGTTTATTACCTTTCATGTGGATATTTGAGCTACAGGTAAAATGGTATATTTGGTATCTCTGAATAATTTCTATGATCAGTTTTTCGATATCTAACAAATGTCACAGCAAAACTATTTTATAAAGTTTACATAAATGATACCCTATAGCAGGGATAGCCCTGGTGCTATGGTGGGCCAACAGCATGCAGGTTTTTATTCAAACCAAACTACACTACCACACTACAACGGCTGGTCACCGTGGTTAGCTCTTCCTTGGGCTGATCAGTTATGTCACTTTGAGAATTATTTGGTTACAATAAAAACTTGCAGACTCAGTATCCACAATGCACTTGGATGATCCAGGGGGGCCTTCGACGGCACCCATAACTGCACCACAAGAATATCGCACTGACTATTCGACAATTGAAAGGGATGGTAGGCTACTCCATTGTCCTCCAGGCTGTTCTTGACGGGAGGGGGCTGGTTTGGGACATATCTGTGGGAAAGAGTGGGAGTATGCATGATGCCACAGTGCTCCGTGCATCCCTACACATCCTTACTGTGGAATATGATCAGTAGTGAAAACCTCTTCCCTCCAGTCAAGGTCCCTTGGTAGGGAAGATGTTGGGTATTTCCTTGTGGACGACAGCGCATTAAGTAAATACAGACACACACACACACACACACACACACAGAGAGAGAGAGAGAGAGAGAGAGAGAGAGAGAGAGCCAGAGCTGACAAAGTGTACATAGCCTAATGTGTACACAGCTTTCCACATCACATGGACACAGATAAGACATGTGACAATCAGCGTATGTGGGGGTATAGCTCAGTGGTAGAGCATTTGACTGCAGATCAAGAGGTCCCCGGTTCAAATCCGAGTGCCCCCTCATTTCTATTAACAGACACTGATTTAAAGAGGGTGTTAGTACTAGTAAGATAAGAGTATGTGTGTGTATGATGGGAAATGTGCTTTGAATTCATCTCAGAGTTAAAACAAAGCTGAACTGTTGTACAACTTGAGGGACAAAAGTGACCAAAACCAATTTTGATTTTTCTTTTAAATTCTGGAAAAGTCGATAAAACACGACATGAGAAAGGTGTCCAACATGTACCTTTCTCATCTATACCAGTCAGCCCATCCCACTGTGTGATGTGCTGCTATGCCTCTTCGTGTTTCTGAGGTGACAAGTTGTTGATGTTGACTGTTTGGACGCTGTGGGATAGCCATGAAAAACAGAACAACCTCAAATAAGGAGGCTGGCATCTGGCGGAGGCTGTGGAGCCGATTCTAAAAACACAGTTCATATCAGATCAGTCTATGGATATTCTCATTTATCCAGGTCATCGTTCTCTTTGGGCAAAATTGAATCGTAGGCAACTGGTCTTTCTAGTCCGCACTAGCTAGAAAGACCGATGCGCATGAACTGATGAAGCCCCTTGGATAAGAGGCGAAATGTCTTGTGTGGCTACGATTCAATTTTGCCCAAAGAGATATCAGATCAGCTGCAGTAACTCGTGCTACTTATCACTTATCACCCCCCCCACCCCACCCCTTTTTTTTTTTTTTTTTTTAATCATAGGCCTGATCACAGCCATTTTAAAAGCAGAGGGTAAGGTGCCATTTAAGTAACAGATTCAGAGATTAAGCGTTTTTGGACCAAGAACTGAAAAAAAGTAAAAAAATAAAAAATAAATAAATAAATAAATAAATAACAACAACAACAACAATAATAATAATTCTATATAATTATAACTGTATATAAAGATTAGCAGGTACAGGGGCAAAGTAGGGGAGAAGCTTGTTTAGCAGATGCACCTATTTACTGTAGAGGGAAGGAATCACATTGAAATTAAATGGAACTGAATTGAATTGAAATTAAAGGATACCTGCGGGGACATAGAGGGGCGATCTGATGGGCTCTTTTGAATATCATCATATATTGAGTCTTTTTCTTTTCTTTTTTTTTTTTTTTGTTTGTTTTTTAACAAAGCCGCTTGCTATAAAATTTAGACACTGTGTAAAGAAAGGAACCTGGGGTTATGTTTAGTAAATGTTAGGTTATGTAAATGTGGCGTTAACGTTTGATGCATTCCTTAGGGTCGAACTAACACTGTCGGTCAAGTTATTCAAAGACCCTTTCAGTGAAAAAGGTGAGAGCAGCAGGAAGCAGGTCAGTGAACGCAGCAGCAGCGGAGGACGGCAGCATTTCCTGGAAAGTAGTTAGAGAAGAGTCACAACAGGCGAGCCGAGTGGGGGGAGACAAGAACAGGCAGGCCGTCAAGACCATGAGCTAAGCATAAGATGTGACGTCTGCGTTTCATTCTGTGGGGTAAGACTGTGCAACAGTAAGGGTGAGGAGATCAGGCAATGTCCAAACATGCAACAGTTTAAAACAAAACATGAAGATGTTTTCACGGGATACAGGGATAAAGTGGGGGTGTGACAGTCACTAAGTGTGCACAGGATACTCTTATTGATTCTTTCTTTCTTTCTTTCTTGTATTGTTCTTTTTTTTATTATTGTTGTTGTTGTTGTTGGTGGTGGTGGTGGTAGTAGCGGAAGAAGTAGTAGTAGTAGTATTAGTATTGTACATTTGTGCAGGGAGAAGGGGTGGGATTAGATAAGTTTCGACTTCTTCCCACTCCTTTTTGAACAAACTTTTCATTGTCTGTTGTTGTTGTTGTTCAAAATAAACTTTCAAATCAATCAATCAAAGTGTTTCCATTGAAATGAGTGGGTTTGCGGACATGTTGGAAAGTGTGTCAGTGATAGCTGCAAAAGATGCTGCCAGCCTGCCAGAGCTTTATGGTGTGCAGAAACTAACAATGAGCAAACACAACATGGATGGAACACACTGTAAACACATCGCAACACACACTGGCTTCAAAGTCATGATTATTTAGAAATTCAGGAGTTTCACAAGCATTTACAAATAATAACTCATTAGAATTAACAGAGCAATTGAGTCACAAATTAGATATATAACATTTTATTGCAGGTGATGGATGATGCCAGAGAGAAAATGAGGAGGGATGCTGATGAGAACATGGAGCCAAAAGAAGAATATGACAGTCTGAAGTAAATAAGAAACCTTGTTTAATTTCACTATGATTTAATTTAAACTGGATAATTTATGAATGGCGAGTTTAACTTTTCTAGTCAGTCTTCAGTTTGTCATTCTTTAAGTATGACATCTGAACCATTTAATATTTAACCTAAATAAAATGTATTTTCTTATCAGGGTCCCAAGGGTAAAATATTTTCAAATGAAGGTCCTCGGTTCAATGCATGTTAACATGCCAGGCCTTTTTTTTTTTTCTCTGTTGCTGACTTTCTCTTTCAATAGATTGTGTATAATTACTGTTTTATAAACAAATTTATAATATTATTATGATTTATCTTCGCCTCTCAGGGAGCCACATTTATCTCACAGAATTATTTTATTGATAATATTAATGATGTTAATATTAGCGATAACTAACAACAGAACTGCACAGAGAGATGCCATATCCATGTTTGAAAATGAAAGACAGCACAGATGTGAGTCTGTGCCCCTCATTCATTTTCATTCACATAACTCCTACAACAGAAAACACCTGGAAAATAAAAATGTTGTATTGAATTTTCTCTTGTACCTAAACTGAAAAATGTCTAAAGTAGTTAATTTGCTCCATCTAGTGGCCACAGAGCAGAACTACATAATCTGTAATTCCTCTGATGGTGACTTTGCGCTTACAATTTTTTTTTTTTTTTTTTAAAAAAAAGGAAAGAAAAATAAAGAAAAAACAAAAAGTTTGAAAAAGTTTGATTTCTCAGAAATCAAATTTTTCAAAGTTTTAAACCATCAGAAAGTGTCTGATGGTTGAAAACGTCGTGAGCATGTGACAAAAACTGAATAATTAAAATATTTAATAGTTTTATCATTTTTTTTTTGTTGTTCTTTTTGTTTTCTCCACTGTGAAGCTAAAGTCTCTTTGATTTGATGTTGATACGACTTCAGCAGGTCAAGACACTGACAGGCATCATTATAAATGTTTAATGAACGGGGTCCTGCTTTGTGTTAGACTGTTTATTAGACTGAACTGGGGTGACAGTGTTACGAAATGTGATGCTTTATGTTTTCAGATCATAAATTGTTTGTTTTATAAATTCTTTTTTTTTTTTCACTGTAGTTTAAAACACTCTGAGCTACTAATCCCTTGTATGAAAGGTCATTTTTATTATCAAAATATTAATTAGAATTCATTGTGTCATAGTTTTCAACATCAGTGTCTGACACTGAGGACAAAACTCTCGTCGCCAACATTGTCAAAGAATTTATCATTCTTGTTCTTGCTCTTAGTCATATTCTTATTACTATTATCATCTTTTTTTTTTTTTTTTTTTTTTTTTACTGGTTGTGAGAGTTAAATAAGTTATACTGTGGTCTCTACTGTGGTCTTGACTGAAGTGCTTTGACACAGACAGAGACAGTCTCCGGTGTCTCACAGATTTCCATTATAACCTGCTGGTCGGTGTATCTGATTTGAACATCGCTGCTAAAACGACAGACTCTTTGTAAACCTTGTTGTGTTGAATCAGCTCCATGTGTCTGAAGGTGATCACTCTGACGGCCTGAGCAAAGCTGAAAGGTAAGACGATGATCTCCGGCTGTTCTCCGTCTCAGAGCACAGCAGTCAAATCATTAGAGCGTCATGATTGAGAGCGGACTAACAGCAGACTCCACTGGGCGGATTTAAAAAGCCATGAGACACAGAAAAGACCTGGGTCGTCGTGATTTTAGTTTCATATTTTCTCCAAAGAGTCAGGAGAAGGAGGCCAGGAGAGACCAGAGGTTTCCAGTGGTCAGTCTGCCCAGAAGCATCAAACAGGCCTTCTGAGCTTTTATTTTGAAAGGCTTTATTTAACCCTCCGAACAAAATTCTCTTATTTGCTTTTCACATACACTACATTTAAAATTTAAAAAGTCTTTACCTGATGAAGATTATTTTATTTTACATTATTATTTTTTTTTCTCACTGTTACCTGTGTTATAGGCCTGAAATGTATGATATGTGCATCACTGAAAAGATAAATAGGCTTTTAAAAAAAAAAAAAAAAAAACTTTTTGCCTGTTTTACTTCCCATACATTTTCAATGTTTATCACCTTTATTTCTGTATTTCTCTTATCTTTCTCTCTACAACTCTTCCACAGGACGACATTGGCCAGCTGTTCAGGGTATTATGGGATATGGTCAGGAAACTGGCCCTCAAGAGCTTTTTGAAGTTTAAGTTGTGTATCTGAGCTCAGGGTGAACACTGGGATAGAGAGGAATATCCAGGAAAGAACTAATTCCCTCCGGTTGAGGTTCATCTCTCTAAATGTTTTGTACAGACTGAAACTGAGGAGCAGAGTTTGTTCCTGAATGGCTGCTGGTGAATTAAATGTCAGGACCGGATCATTTAAAGATTTTTAGAAGTAAATGTGAATTGCTGATCCTAACAACATATAGCCTATAGACAACAAACTGAAGTAATAGATTTTCTTCTAGCAGGATTTGGCATTAAACACTATGAAACAAACATATCAAGTTAGCCAGGTGCTTTAGGTGTTTTCATGTTAGAAAATATCTTTTGTGTATATTTAGATTGTTGTATCTTTATTTCACTGATACGGTACTTAATAGTTCATTGACGGAGTATTTATTGAGTAATTCATGTGGTTAAAAATGTAAACTATTTACAAGGAGTCATTTGTTTCATTTGGTTAGTTTAAGTTAAATTACTGTGAACAGTGACTGATATAGACCACAAGGTGGCAGTAGCGTTCTATGCATTGAGTAAAAGGGTCACGAAGAAGTGTTGCGCTTGGTTTGAGAGAGAAAAAATGGTGAAGATGTTTTCAATGATGTGATGCCATGCATATATTATTCTGTAATGCTGCAAGTTTGTTCAGTAAAGTTCTGAACGAAGAAAACAAATTTCCGGTTGTTTTTATAGAAGCTACAATTAAGTCCCCACATACTAGATATTTAGTAAACATGACTGAATCAGATCCCTGAACCTCCCAGTCAGTTATTATAGGCTATCACAATTCTTTAATACTGACATCAAATAACACTGAAATTCACATCGCTACAAGATGTGAATAAACTCATCCTCAGACAGCTGTGTGTGTGTGTGTGTGTGTGTTTGCTTTGAATCCTTTGCTTTTAAAATCCACTTCATCTCAGATCAGCTCAATAAGCTCAAGGTAATAGCCTTTTTTTCTTACAAAGGATCAAATTGACCCAGTTTTTCCAAAAACTGTCAGATTTGACAATGCTGATCCAGATTCCACAGGATCCAGATTTCCAAATCTGGATTAGGAGTGATCATCTGCTGGACAAATAAAAACTTATTTTGTAATCAAAGAAAATTGTTAATGATCTACTTTGTCTCCATCTGCAAACTTATGAAGTTAATTGATTTTTGGACACAACAGCAACATTTGCATTTCTTTTTGATAACAGAGTGATTTTTCTTCTGCTTTGATAAATAATGGTTTATTAAAGAACTTGTCATCATCCATCAGACTACAGAGAGGCAGTGGGGCTGAGGATGAGCACTTTGGTCAGAAAAATGAAATCAGCCGATTCTTTTTAGTTTCATGAAGATCTTGAGTATTTTAAATCCGTTTTAAGTGAACAGGTTCCTGTGTTCTTTATGGTTTCGATTCATTTCTATAAAAGTGTGAAGCCATTTTGTCAGTCCACTTGAATCCACCATTCTTGGTGGAATCAAAATCAACAAGTGGATAGCATTATGTTATCCATTGGTGTTGGTCCACTGTGTTTTATCAGGTCCAAGGTCAGCACAGCCGTCTACCAGCAAGTTTTAGAGCACTTCATGCTTCCTTCTGCTGACCAGCTTTATGGAGATGCGGATTTCATTTTCCAGCAGGACCTGGCACCTACCCACACTGCCAGAAGTACCAATACCTTTTTTAAGGACAATGGTATCCCTGTGCTTGATTGGCCAGCAAACTGGCCTGACCTAAACCCCATAGAGAATCTCTGGGGTATTGTGAAGAGGAAGATGTGAGACACCAGACTCAGCAACACAGAAGAGATTTAGCCCGCAATCAGAGCAACCTGGGCTTCCATAACACCTCAGCAGTGTCACAGACTGATGGCCTCCATGCCTTGCCGCCACATTGCTGCAGCAATTTAAGGAAAAGGAGGCCAGACCAAGTATTGAGTGCTGAACATGTTCATACTTTTCAGTAGTCCAACATTTCTGTATTTAAAAAATATATATATATACATATATTTTTTATTGGTCTTAAGTCCTAATATTTTAATTTTCTGAGATACTGAATTTTGGGTTTTCATTAGCTGTAAGTTAAATCATATCATATCATCAAAATTAAAAGAAATAAACACTTAAAATATATCAGTCTGGGTGAAAAGAATCTGTATATGAGTTTCACTTTTTAAACTGAATTACTAAAATAAATCAAGGTTGATGCACCTTTATATTATTATAGTTATTTGAGCCATCAGCAGTCTAATTAAACATTAATGCTTGATTTTAACCATGTCCACTTAGAAAAAAAAAAAAAAAAAATAGCTGTCTGAATTTGTTGATTTATTTATTTGAAAATGTTATTATTGTCAGTTCTTAGCTATGACATACTTAGCTATGACATACTTACAACTAAATTCATATATTCTAAAATATCAGAACACAAACATCATTTAAATAAGTTACAAAAATGTCCCGAGGAACAGTAAACAGTCTAAGAGATTATTTACTTCTTATTTGCCAGTCCACATCATAACATCTGATCATTTATATCTGGTCATTTTTCTGTGAAGCAAGAGACAACAAAGCAGATGTTAGTAAAAGACAAAAAAAAAAAAAAAAGTGATCATTCATTCATTCAGTCAGTCATTTATTCACTTTGTTAATCTGCCCTGCAATCCGAACCAGATGATATTCCAGCCTGATGGTCTTGCAGCAGATTTCTGTACAGCAGCGACGTGTACATCTGAGAAGCTGTTTGTTTCACACGAAAAAGAAAGTAAAGAAATCCCATTTTGTATTTATAGTCAGAAAGTATTATTTTTTTCCCTGATTTCACGGCATCATCAGAACAACACTGACGGGATCCAGAAAATTCAAACACGGAAACGTCCAGGAAGTGCGAGGCGCCCCGTGGCTGCGCCGGCATCAGTGTGTTTACTCGCACCGACAAATCTTCCCTTTCGAACTAAACTCAACACATAAGACTAAAGTTTGAGCTTTGTTTCCCTCGGCGGCCATCTCTGCTGCCCGGACATGAGGTTTGCTTTGAGCTCCGAAGCTCTTTGAAGCGATTTAAGGGACGAAATGTGAAGAAAAGACGCTGCGAGCCGAGCGATGTGGCGGTGTGTCGGAGGGGTTTTCGGCTTTCCCGAATCAAATCCGAGTCTCTTCGGCGTTGAAAACGACTCGATCCCGGGGAGAAGGACGTTTTCTGTCGGCTCCGCTCATTTCTCCACTCCGGCGCTTCTCCCAGCGACGGATTTGAGGCGGAAAACGTGGAGGAGAAAACACAAAAGTGTGGCGGAGAGGGGAGCTGCTGTGAGCTGAGTCTACACGGTCCGCATGCGGTGTATAAGTCCCGCCTCGTGCTCGTCCTTGCCGACAGTTTTCTCAGCCACAGGAGAGTGTGTGAGAGTGTGTGAGAAGAGCATAGACAGACGACAGCAACCATGGCAGAAGTCGCTCCAGCCGCCCCTCCTGCCGCCGCTCCGGTCAAACCGCAGAAGAAGAAGGCGGCCGCCAAGCCGAGGTCGAAGAGCAGCCTCAGCGTCGGAGAGCAGGTCGTCCAAATCCTTCAAGAGTCCAAGGAGCACAAAGGCGAGTCTCTGGCCGCCATCAAGAAGAAGCTGGCCGCCCGGGGCTACGATGTGGACAAGAACCGCAAGCGGATTCTCCTGACGCTCAAGAAGCAGGCGGACAGCGGCGTCCTGCTCCAGATCAAAGGCTCCTACAAGCTCAAGAAGGCCGACAAGCCCGCTAAGAAGCCCGGAGCCAAGAAACCCGTCAAGGCAAAGAAGCCCGGCGTCAAGAAAGCAGCAGGAACGCCCAAGAAAGCAGCTGCCGCTAAGAAAGCAAAGCCAAGCCCGGCCAAGAAGGCAGCCAAGAAACTTGCGGCCAAAAAATCACCCAGCAAGAAGTCGGCTAAGAAACCAGCAGCTAAGAAGACCCCGAAGAAGAGCGGGACGCCCAAGAAAGCTGCCCCAAAGAAAGTGGCAGCAAAGAAACCAGCAGCAAAAAAGCTCGTCAAGTCCAAACCTAAAGCAAAGACAACCAAGAAGTGAGCAGCTCACCATCAGCAACTACTCAAAGGCTCTTTTAAGAGCCACACACTCACTCAAAGAGCTCCTTCAACACCACATCATGTCTTGTGTATTATAGCATTGCATTAGTAGTCCAGTAATTTTAGGCCAAAATTGGGGTCAACCTAGGACAAATTGCAAGAGAAGCAAACTCAACTGATTTTGTATCCTCAATTTGTCCTGAGTGAGGGGAGAAAAAGTCCCAAGAAATCCCATTGGTGGAAAGTTTTGAAAATCACCTATTTATCACCACATATTACCAAAAAACACTGTTTTTTAACACACAGGGGAAAGGGGTTCAAAATTTGACTTTCAGATATCACTATAAAAATTCACAAGATGATTACACACACAAAGACAAGAAAAAAAGTCAATTACAAGTTCTTTGAATTATTCTGTTTACACATGCATATCACACATTATCTTATATTATGCACTAATAAGGAATATAAGGAATAAATGCCAGAAGAGACATTTAAACAGTAAATTAAAAGGTTACTATATATATAGTAACCTTGAATTAAAAGGTTACTATATAACAGTGAATTCAAAGGTTACAAACTGAGGATACAAAATCAGTTGAGTTTGCTTCTCTTGCAATTTGTCCTAGGTTTTTTCATAAAAATGACTGGACTATAGATCTTATTTAAAAACCTAAAAAAAAAAAAAAAAAAAAAAAAGTATTGATTTGTAGTCACATGCACAGCTCATTCATTTTGAGCAGCTACATTGTCACTGTACACATTATAATCAATAATTGGCAGTCTTTATGGGGGGAACGTGGGATTTAGTAGCCCCCACCCCTTCAGACCAGGCTGTTAAATTTGCTCCTACAGCAACACCTGGGGCTTCAACCCTGAGGAGACAAAGTGCCACTAGTCCTGGACTTCTCTCTCCTGGTTCACTCACATTTACCATGTTGTCTCTTTTTAATGGAAGTAAAAATAAAATAAAATAAAGCCACCTGCATTGCATAAAATGAACATTTATTTACAGGCACAGATCTCTGTTTCCAGTCTCAAAGAGCTTTACAAGCCCACACGTTTCCCATAAACAAAACTGGACAAAAGTAGCCTGATATGGATACAAAAATGTTTTTATAAGTTTGTGATATCACGTAATCTCTAATACTTTCATGCTGCTCTTTGATAGTATAACTTTAAGACTGTCTCATCTTTCAGTGAGTGTTTGTGAGGGAGAGTTTCTATAGGCTATAGGTGTGTGTGTGTGTGTGTGTGTGTGTGTGTGTGTGTGTGTGAGGAAGAGTGTCTATAAATGTAAATGGACTAGGAATACTACTTGTGATGATTAGGCTTTGTTATTGCATTAAATTTTAGGATTATCCTCTAAAAATGGGAGTGTGTTTGTATCCTGAGGAAGCTGAGATCCTTCAACGTGTGCAGCAAGATGTTGGAGATGTTATACCAGTCTGTTGTGGCCAGCGTACTCTTCTTCGCCATAGTTTGTTGGGGGAGCAGCATCAGAGCCAGCAACACCAACAGACTCAATAAACTGATCAGGAAGGCTGGCTCCGTGATTGGCTGCAAACAGGACTCTGGAGGCTGTGGTGGAGAGGACACTGAACAAACTGTTATCCATCATGGATAACCCCGATCACCCTCTCCACCACACACTGGACAGACAGCGGAGCTCCTTCTCCAACAGACTGTTACAGCTCTGCTGTCGAAGGGACAGATACAGGAAATCATTCCTGCCACAAGCCATCAAACTATACAACAACTCACGTCTGTCTGACAGACTCACAACTGTCTGCTGTATAGTTCTGCTTCAACGCTTCATTACTCAGCACCTTAACTGTTTATTTATATTTATATATCTTAATTTAATATACATTCATACTGTTTTATCTATTGCAACCATCTGTGTATTTCATAAACCATCTGTATATTTCATATCCCATAGTGTTAGATGTTTATATTTTTTTTACTGTATAGTCTTCATTGTATATATTTCTGCATTTATTCTATTTTATCTTTCTATTGATGCTAGTAACATAAGAATTTCCCAGTTTGAGATCAATAATGTAAATCTGCCTATCTGCCTATTAGTGGTGTTGTTACACATGGGATCCTTACAGTGAACTCCAGGAAACAGCACCATGTGTAACTTAAAAAGGCTGAGAAAACCCACATTAGTAAAGAACTTAAATTGAATGGGTTTAAAGGTGAAATTTGGCTTTATCATTTCATGATCAAATACAACATAACTGTTAATCACTGTAAAATACTCATTTCACTATCATTAGTAATTAAGGCAGGACTCGTCTATTGCAGTGTTTGTGTGGCTCTTAAAAGAGCCTTTGTGTGTGTTGGTTTGGCTGTGGGTCTACTTGGCCTTGGCCGGCTTGTCGGTCTTCTTGGGCAGCAGCACGGCCTGGATGTTGGGCAGCACGCCGCCTTGAGCGATGGTGACTCCGCCCAGCAGCTTGTTGAGCTCCTCGTCGTTGCGGACGGCCAGCTGCAGGTGCCTTGGGATGATGCGGGTCTTCTTGTTGTCGCGGGCGGCGTTTCCAGCCAGCTCGAGGATCTCAGCGGTCAGGTACTCCAGCACGGCCGCCAGGTAGACGGGTGCCCCGGCGCCCACGCGCTCAGCGTAGTTACCTTTACGCAGAAGTCTGTGCACGCGGCCGACCGGGAACTGGAGCCCGGCGCGAGAAGAACGGGTCTTGGCCTTAGCGCGAGCCTTGCCGCCGGTTTTGCCTCTTCCGCTCATGATCAAGTCTTCCTCGTGCAGTTGACAGGGAAAGAAAATGAGCTGCAGCGGCCAAACACGGCGCTTTATGTCCGCGGAGCTCACGAGAGGGCTGGGCAGCGACCAATGAGAAAAGAGGCTGCCGGCAGAGCGGCAGCGCGCGCCTGACTTTGAATTTGGGCGGACATTTCCGCACGAGAGTTGTCCAATGAGCGCCGGACATTTTGGCGCAGTCGAGCTGAAGGAGGAGGAGTGTCGACAACTAACCAATCAGAGATCGGTGACGTCATCGACGTCACTTCATGTAATTGCCAATTGAATCACTCGACTGACCAGCAGTCCAGAGGCCAAACGTATTGTAGACCCAGAACTGAGTCCAGTTGATGTGATTTAATTCTCAAGATATCACTCCGTTCATTCATTGCTTTCCCCCCTTTTCTGCTTAGTGTTAAATTCCCAAACCATTGCACTGCATCGTAAAAGAGTTGCCTTGTACACTGTTAATTAGGTTAGCTGGTTGAGGAAGGACTAAGTGACTGTTGCTGTGGAGTGTCGGTCAGGACACTGGCGGCAGGTCAGGTTTCCTTTTCTTTTTTTTATCAACTAAACTGGTGCATCCTTGGTAGGTGTGGTCTATGAACAAATAAGGACATATGTCTTAATAATAGCAGTACCATTTAAATTGCAGGTCACAATTACAGAATAGTGATAATACAAAATAAGATGATAAACATATCACTACTCATAATAATGACAACTGTAGAGGATATAAATTTCCTACAGACAGGAAAACAATGCAACAGGTCAACAGGCAGGAAAAATGAAAAGTGCAGTATGCCTCAAAACGTACAAGCACAAACAGGCACAATCACCAAGGTCACAGTGCCCCCTTGTGGCGACACACGTAATATAATTCCGCTTCAATTAGGCGAGGTATTACAATCACAAAACAATTTAAAGAGTTATAATATAGGGTGTAATACACGGTAAACATGTAGTATATTACACAGAATAACTTGTATATTTACCAGCAAGGTGGAAGGGTATTAATCACTAGGCCGCAACCGACTTATAGAATTTACACCACACCGCCGACGGAATGACGCCATGGTGCGCTCTTGATAATTTAAGTGCGTGCGCAGTCGAACAGCATTTCACAAAACAGTCTAATTTCATTCCAACAAATATCAGTTATTATAGGACTAAGTAGACAAATAACATAACTTACTTATAACGTCAGGAACTCGCACCAAAGGAAAATATGATGCACTGAATTCGCTTAAACTTACAACTCTAACGGAAAGTCCGTCTACTCACGACTCTGCAGGCAACTAATTAAGGAATGTTTTCCGAAGCTGGGAGGGTCTTGTACTCTGCATATTGAGATTAGTCCAGAGTCGTGATGGAGTGCTCCCTGGCCAATAGGGGCCAAACTACCAAATAACCATTAAATCAAAGAAAACAGCCTATTGTACTCTGAGCACTATTTTGTACAGAGTGGGTACAACGGCCCACAGAAATGGCCAGCAATTTTTATTGTAGCAGCAATTAGTGAGTGAAGAGCCTACAGGCAACTGTATGATATATGAAGTGTTTTGACAACATGTTTGTCATGTTTAGGTGCAGAGAATGCGTTAATCTTTTTTGGATTTCAACTGTATTGTAACCGAGTGTGTGGCTCTTAAAAGAGCCTTTGGTTGTGTTATGTTCCCCGGCTTGGACTAAGCCCTCTCTCCGCGGATGCGGCGGGCCAGCTGGATGTCTTTGGGCATGATGGTGACTCTCTTGGCGTGGATGGCGCACAGGTTGGTGTCCTCGAACAGGCCGACCAGGTAAGCCTCGCTGGCCTCCTGCAGAGCCATGACGGCCGAGCTCTGGAAGCGCAGGTCGGTCTTGAAGTCCTGAGCGATCTCTCGGACGAGGCGCTGGAAGGGCAGTTTGCGGATGAGCAGCTCGGTAGATTTCTGGTAGCGGCGGATCTCCCTGAGAGCCACGGTGCCGGGCCGGTAGCGGTGAGGCTTCTTGACGCCGCCGGTGGCCGGGGCGCTCTTCCTGGCCGCCTTGGTGGCCAGCTGCTTTCTAGGGGCTTTGCCTCCGGTGGATTTACGGGCGGTCTGCTTGGTTCGGGCCATCGCTCACACTAAAACAGCTTCCTTGGGAAGACACAAGAAAGTAGACAGTTTGAGGAGCTGTGGCGCTTTTATAGCCGCAACGCCGGGGCGGGGCTGAAGCTGATTGGTCCAGAGTAGAGGCACGCGTGCGCTAGAATAACCCTATTGGAAGAAAGGCGTTTTCAAATACCCGCCGTCATCGCCGTCATCAACATAAAATCAAAAGTTTTCACAAACAAGGAATTTGACTTGGGGTTAAGGTGCTTCACATAAATAACACAATAAAATATCTGGAAAAATAACTTTACAAATAAATAAAACCTCTCTAATTTCAGTTGTTTCATACATGCAACCTCTGATTTAGCCAGCACAATATTTACTAAGGTTACTGTTAGTTTTGTTCATAAGTTTAAACTTATGTTTTTTTTTTCTTTTTGATTGTGAAACATGTCAGACCATGTCAAACATGTCACAGGATTGGTCATTTATAGAGGTAGATTGTAGATATGCAATGATCTATTTTCTTTAAAATTATATCAATACATTAGCTTCAAACTGCGTTTCCCCAATAAATGCAACAAATATAAATAAATGGTAAATGGACTGTATTTCTATAATGCTTGTCTTAGTCTACTGACCACTCAGAGCGCTTTACAATATTTCCTTCTCTCTCTCTCTCTCTGTCTCTCACTCTCTCACACTCTCTCACACACACACACACACACACACACACACTGATGGCAGAGGCTACCATGCAAGGTGCCAAGCTGTGCATCAGGAGTAGTGAGAGGTTCAGTATCTTGCTCAAGGACACCTTGACACGTCCTGGAGGAGCCAGGGATCAAACTGGGAACCCTCTGGTTACCAGACCTCCTGAGCCACGCCGCCCCATATGAATATATGAGATATACCATAAATTTGAAGCTCGTGTGGCTTCACCGAACAAATATATAACGATTAAGCCAAAATACTATACTAATACTGGAATACAAAATACTATTGCTTAAGTTATGATTTTTGAGGATTTCAACTGTGATGTACAGACGTATGTGGCTCTGCCGTTGGTTGGTTGTTGTGATGGTGTGAGTCTAAGCCCTCTCTCTTATATGAGTGCTTCATTGGCCCAGCACCATTTGATATACTCTGCAATGTAAAGTACAGTACATAGTGTGTACTATAATAAAACCAGTTACTACATTTTTCTATAGCTGCTGTCTGTGTAGTTGAACATAATCACCTATTCCTGCTGCCATACTGTTCTACAACACAATGAGAATAACAATAATGAAGTCTGCCCTCCAGAACAGGTGGGTAGCTTTAATACATTTTATTAACTTGTATTATGTTAGAAAGCTGCCAACACTTTTGGTGCGAGTGGGTCAAATTTGAGCCATGATTTAACTCAGCCAGAAATAGTCAAAAAAACAATGACTGTCATCCAAAATTGTTTTTTCACCTCATCATCATCATCACTGCATTCATATTCATGTAAACCAGGGGTCACCAATCATGTCCCATGGAGGGCCGAGAGGCTGCAGGTTTTCATTCCAACCAAGACCTCCACCAGGTGATCACCTCACCTTGTATCAGAAAGGAGGAGCTAATCAGTGAAATCACCTGGTCAACTTTAGATATGTACTTTTTACATATCTAAAGTTGATGGGAAACAGGTAAACAGGTAAAAATGACCCTGACACAACAGAAGGGTTAAAATAGTTTTTGTAATTAAAGTTGTTTTATACATAACCATGATTTAACCATCAGAATATTTAATCAAGATTATGTTTGAGTTTTGTTCAAGGTTTTTCTTTTGATTGTGAGACATGTCAGACCATAAGGAGAGGAGCAATTAAAAACTCTCTTAAAAACAAAAAAACTCTCTTGTATATTGAGTTGCAGAATCCCACCATCCCCATCCCTCTGCTTGCTCGGCGATATCACACAAATTAACCTCCCAACCAAATATAGGAACCCATTACTCATATCTCTAACTATCGCCAAGAAAACAGTTCTGTTAAACTGGAAATCAAAACAATCATTACACATCAACCACTGGACCAACCTTCTCACAGAATTCATCTCAGTAGAGAAAATGACAGCTTCTAACACAGGCAATATGTCGACCTTTAATGACACCTGGAACCCATTTCTTATTTGATACCGTATCACACCAGAACAGCCCACGCACATCTCCACAAGCCCACTCCTCAATAAGCCCATAAAACACGCTCTTTGTTTATTTTATTTATTTATTTATTTAATTAGTCGTATTTACTTCCCTTTTTTTTTTTCTTCTTCTTCTTTTCTTTTCCTTTTCCTTTTCTTTCTTCTTTTTTCCCCTATACCATTATTATTCTTCTTCCCTTTCTGCCCGTTCCCCTTGTTCACACACATCTAGAACTGTTACTACGTCGCTGTTATTATTATGACTATGATTATTACTATTATTATCATCATTATTATGGAGAATGATCATCATTACGATTATTATTATGATAATGATCATATCATTATTACTGTTATTATATTATAACTACTAGTATTATCACAACTATGATTATGATTGGGATAATTATCACTATTGTTATTATTATTATTACTTTTCATTATTATCCTTTTGTTGTTATAGCATCATCATAACTATTGAAACTTACTTCATGTTATTGTATCGGTAATCGTGATGATGACATTATAATAGTAAAATAAAGACGGGGGGGGGCGAGGCCGGACTGGTTTGGCTGAGGGTGGGGGAGAGCGGGAGCTCCGTGCCTGGCTCTCTGGGGGGGTGGTGGGGCCTCCGGTGGGGACAGGTGGCGGACGGGGTGGTCTGACCCTACCTCTCTCAAAACATAAGTAAAGAAAATAACAATAATAAATATAAAAAATAAATAAATAAATAAAAATAAAATAACGCCAGTCCTTAGTAGGCAGACTCCCTCCCAAGGGTCTGGGAGTTGCCCTGACCAGGAAGAGGCACAGGAGGCTAGATCTGCAACGGGCCAGCAGCCACCTCGGGGTCTGGGTGCGGCCCAAGGCATGATCGGCCATAGACTAGAATGAAAATAATATCAAATTGGGGAGGGGGGGGGCTCTTTCCGCTGCCGTCTCGCCCTGCTCCCGCTGGGGCTTCCGGCCATACTACTCGGGGCCCGGTGGGGGGGGCCTCATGCTCGCTTCCCTGATGCCCCGGTCTGGCCTCGCCCCTCATTGCAATTATATATTAGCAATTATTATTCTCGAGATTGTCATCATCACGATATATCGTCTTATACTAGATTATGGTATATATCATATAATAATGGATTACTATGTTATGTTATATTATATCGTATGATGCTATACTATATTGCTATATTGTGCTATATCACGTCATAAAGTGTTGTATCAGTTTGGATTATATTACATTATCTTATAATATTAGGCCGTATTATATTAAGCTGAAAGTACATTACATTTTTTTTTTCTTTCTTTATTTATTTATTTATTCTTTATACTTTATTTATTCATCTATTCTCATTATATTTTCTATACCATATTGGACGCAATAATACCATACCCTCTGTCTTGTCATGAAGCACATGCACACACACACCCACACACACACACACACACAGACACCTATATACACACACCAATGCAACTCTATGTTGTTGTCTGTAGTGGTTTGTATTGTATGTCCATCGTCTGTACCTTATGTTCATTTGGTGCAATTTACTTGTCCCCCATTGTCCCCTTGCTTATGTCACCTTGTCTGTTGTCACTAAATTTCACCAATAAAAAAAAAATAAATAAATAAAAAAAAAAAAGGAGAGGAGCAATTAATCAATGTTAATCAGAGGTAGGTGTGAGTGTGTGCATGTAATGGCCTGTCATGAGACAGTGGATGAAAAACAGATTCACTTCATTCTCTACTGCTCAGTCAACATTAATACAAACTCCAATGTTGAATTAAATAATGCATAGTATTAAGTCACCTAAGAGTGTATTGTAAACGGTGATATATACCACTATATCATCATCTAAAGAGATGTTAACGACTCTGCCCTTTGATTGAGGTGGGTGGCTCTTAAAAGAGCCTTTGTGTTGTTTAAGCTAGGATAGCTGGAGTTTACTTGGAGCTGGTGTACTTGGTGACGGCCTTGGTGCCCTCTGACACGGCGTGCTTGGCCAGCTCTCCGGGCAGCAGAAGGCGGACAGCGGTCTGGATCTCCCTGGACGTGATGGTGGAGCGCTTGTTGTAGTGAGCCAGACGGGACGCCTCACCGGCGATGCGCTCGAAGATGTCGTTGACAAAGGAGTTCATGATGCCCATGGCCTTGGACGAGATACCGGTGTCGGGGTGCACCTGCTTGAGCACCTTGTACACGTAGATGGCGTAGCTCTCCTTCCTAGTCTTTCTGCGCTTCTTGCCGCCCTTGCCGGCAGTTTTGCTTACGGCTTTCTTCGAGCCCTTCTTGGGCGCGGACTTTGCGGGTTCAGGCATGTTGATGCTCGGCTGCTTCACAGCTCATGTGGTCCGAGCGCACCACCGCCGCTGGATATTGACCCGATGACGTCACGTTCACTGCGCCGCTCCGTCTGTATGATTGGCTGACGACAGTCACCCCACACCGCCCGCCGACTGCTGCCCCCCTCATTCATTCGAAATTATTTCAGCTTTAACCATTTCCCGTATTATTATTTTTCACATGTATTATATTCAAACATGAAGCGGATTCAGTCTTGTGACAAGTACAGTTAAGTTACACAATGTATTACACCTGAATGAAAATCAGAACAGAAATGAAATTCATCCCATTATTTAAGTACATGATGTCATGTGTTAAATTGTTATTGCTTCCCTGTTGATGAACAGCTCTTGGATTTGTAGTCTGGTTAGTTTGTGTGGACAAAGAATTACGAGCCCACTGCCAAACTGTTAAATGTCTCACATGATACAAAATCATTGCATTTTTAGTTTAAATGGTTACAAGCCAATTAGCCCATTACAAGTCATTAGGACGTCGAATGCAAAAAAAAGAAAAAAAAAAAAAAAAAAAGCTTGCGCCCTCCTCTGTGATGTTTAGTAAACTTTAAAACCAGTTTAGCCTTTAATTAAACAACTGCCAATTTAATAAGCAAGTCAGCTCATGAGTGCGTTGTGGGTGACAGAATTAGTAGGAACTTTTATCTGCATTGTATTTTTTGAGTGACGTTACAATATACATGTATTTACATAGTTGCATGCATTCAATTATGTTTTTCGAAGTACTGTATTTAGTTTCTGTAAGTATATGTAAACTTAAATTCAGAGCAAATATATAAACACCTCTGCTTTACGTACGATATGTTCTAATATTTATTTTCGTAATATTCACGTTCTTTGAGTAAGGAGTCAGCTCTTGGTGGGTTGTGGGCGGCTCTGAAAAGAGCCTTTGTGTTGTTATTGTGGTTGGTGTTGGTTCAGCCTCCGAAGCCGTACAGAGTGCGGCCCTGCCTCTTAAGAGCGTAGACCACATCCATGGCGGTGACCGTCTTCCTCTTGGCGTGCTCGGTGTAGGTGACGGCGTCGCGGATGACGTTCTCCAGGAAAACCTTGAGCACCCCGCGGGTCTCCTCGTAGATGAGGCCGGAGATGCGTTTTACTCCGCCGCGGCGAGCCAGGCGGCGGATGGCGGGCTTGGTGATGCCCTGGATGTTGTCGCGGAGAACTTTGCGGTGGCGCTTAGCGCCTCCTTTCCCCAGACCCTTACCTCCTTTGCCGCGGCCAGACATATCGCTTCTTGATCACTTAGCAAACGAATAGAAACTGATGTCAATGGGAAAGCAGCTGCTGCTTTTCAATCTTCTTTGCGGACGTAAGTGAAGACAGACAGCGCTCTGTGCGCTGGGTGGAGCCAAACCCTGCAGCCGTTTTTTTTTTGTTGGTGTTGATGTTAAAGGAACTGCCTACACAAGGAAACAGGGAAAAATATAGTAAATGAAATATAAAATAATAATAATAATAAAAAAAACATTTACATTTAGACGCCATTATTGTTCGCCTTTATTCCCTCATACTAGACTAGAGATGGAAATTAGCCACACGGCTCCAATCTCGCGTGTTTACATTTATATGTGCATTAACATGTCCTGTCCCATTTCTTTAAAAAAAAAATTTAAATAATAATAAATAAATAAATATACAAATATACAAATACCTGAGCGAAGAAATTATTTCCATGACGCACAAAATATGTGCGATGATGTGAGATGTGAAAGCTACGGATTTGTGTGCATTTTTAATTGAATGGCTAGTGGTGTATTTCAGATTTGATAACTGAGACGGGACACTGAAGGAGCCCAGCAGAGTTCCTGATCACTTTGGGTCGGTTTTTCTACATATACACACACAAACACACGTTTCAATGATGTGAGTTGTTAGACATGTTTAGTTATTTAGCAGTTACTTGAATACCTAATATATATATATATATATATATATATATATATATATATATATATATATATATATATATATATATAGTGAATGTAATGAAAAACAGGTTCCTTCTTTTAAAAAAGTGTGTGGCTCTTAGAAGAGCCTTTTGTGTTTTGTAGTTTGAAGTGTGAAGTTTGAAGATTTATTTCTTCTTGGGAGCCGCTGCCTTCTTGGCTTTGGGTTTGGCGGCCTTCTTTGCTGCAGGTTTCTTGGCTGCGGGCTTCTTGGTGAGCTTCTTGGGGCTCTTGGCTGCTTTCTTGGGGCTCTTGGCTGGTTTCTTAGCCGCTTTGGGTTTGCTGGCCTTCTTAGGAGATTTCTTGGCGGCCTTGGGTTTCTTGACCGGCGTCTTCTTGGGCTTCTTGGCCGCTTTGGGTTTCTTGGCGGCGGGCTTCTTGGGTTTGGCGGCGGGTTTCTTGGCCGCCTTCTTGGGCTTGTCAGCCTTGACCTTCTTGTTAAGTTTGAAGGATCCGGAGGCTCCGGTGCCCTTGGTCTGGAGCAGAGTGCCTTTGGTCACCAGGCTCTTGACGGCTAGGCGGACACGGGCTTTGTTCTTCTCGACGTCGTAGCCTCCGGCGGCCAGAGCCTTCTTGAGGGCGGCCAGAGACACGCCGCCCCGCTCCTTGGAGGCGGACACGGCTTTCACGATGAGCTCCCCGACGCTGGGGCCGCTCTTCTTCGGCCTGACACTCTTCTTTTTGGGGGCTTTAGCCGGGGCGGCGGCGGCCGGAGCTGGAGCCACTTCTGCCATTCTGTCTTCTCTCTCGTCTGGTCGGTGCACAGCAAACTGAGTCGGACTGGACTGATGCTGCGGCCGGAGCGGAGGGCGGAGATTATACAAACCATGAGGACCGTGTAGACTCATCCGCCCCGCCGCTCTCCTCTGCTGCCGGGATGTTGAGTCACTTTGTGTTTTCTGCTCACAGAAAAATGGCTCAAATACACGTCTGGAACAAATCCTGAGAGCAGAGAGCGACCGGAGCCGACAGCAGACTCGTGTCTCTTCGTGTTCAAGTCCCGCAGAGTGCTCAAGCTTTCTGCCTTTTGTCCGGAGAGGCTCCAAACCTTACATCTTCACCGCGGAGGAAAGCGTAACTCGGCGATATTTCTCTCCAAATTGTTTAAAAGCTCGTCACATTCCCAAAAACACTGGGTTTCCAGGCGGCCGACATGTTTGTTCAGAGAATAAATGTGAAAACAGAAATCTGCTGCGGGTCGTTTTGTATGAAACTCAATCTGTTTTGGTGTCAGCAAACACACTCATGATGGCGGTGCGGTACGGAGTGTGTTCACAGACTTAAGAGGAGAGATGCGCACTGTGACACACACACACACACACAGGCAGATATTGTTTACTTAACAGAAGTAAATTATATCTGTCATGATTACAGTTTAAAAATGAGTTTAGCTTTGCTTAGCTCTTAATTCAGACAGAACAACACTTAAAAAAAAAAAAAAAAAAAAAGACTAATGCCAAAAGCTGAGTACACAGGTGCATATGGTGTATCAGTTTTACTATACTAACAACATATTTTGGGATCGTGGTATACTTGCCAATTCATTTTATAAAAGGATTTTTCCATCTGAAAGAAATATTATCAAAACTTTAAAACCTGAACACGAGTTAATGCTGAAAAACTCTTTATGATAGAGCATATTTAGGAATTATGAAATCATGTAACATGATCATAAGCCAAATGTTGAGTTTTTTTGGCAGTGTGAACATATGTGTCTCTAATATTGGAATAAATAAAAATGCTGATTTTTACACCACGTTTGCAAATTAAGAACACACACATACACACACACTCCTGCCTCATATCTACTGCTATTAAATCATTATTTTCTGCATATGCTGTCTGCAACCACCTCATACTTATGGTATTTACACAATGCAAAATTAAAACATTTTAAATGCATCAAAATGTCCTGACTTGAAAAACTGCTTCGCCACATTATTTTAACCTCAACTATACTGCTCATGTCTAGATGTTTGCTGAATAGTTACACAACATTTCATTCTTGATTTCAACATCGACAACAACCACAATGACAACAACAGAGTCAGACACACAGCACAACAACAACTACAAGGAGACACACAAGGCAGACAGTAGTAAATAAATCAGTAGTACCAAAAAAAAAAAAAAAAAAAATCAGTAGTAAGTAAATAAAATAAATAAAAAAGTGCATACTTGAATAAAATGGGAACTAAATATGATGATGCTACCTGCACTGTACAGAGTTGAGCAGTCAAATGGCAGAGGGTATGAAGGAGAATTTGTATCTGTTAGTTTTGAAACTTGAAACTTGAAAAAAAAAAAAAAAATCTGTCATCAAGACAAAAATCTGAAAATACACATCTTGCATCTAGACAGCATGGAGATGTTGGTAATTTGTTTTTAACAATGATTGATTTGCTCCATAAGTGAAAAACTGACTTTAATTGTTAAGGGTACAAAGGTTTCTTCGGTATTGGGGCTACATTTTGATGAAAATTGCAAAGCTCTAGCACATATGGTTGATTTATGATAAATTTTCAAAGTATTGAAATTTAGAGGCTTGCTGTAGCGCCGCCATCAGGACTATTGGCTTGTGTTGGCAGCTGAGGAAATCTGGCATGGGACTGGAACTTTGTGCAAAGTTTGATGAGTTTCGCAACATTTCGCATGTGAATGTTGCAGAAGCTGAGGCTTGAACTCGCAATCTTCGCCACCAAGTATTGGCCTCTATCTCACTGAGCTAAAATTTCACAAGTAGCTTCACAAATTGACTAAGCCAATCACTGACATGCAGGACAGCAGCCATCCATGCATGGAAAGGCAGATTTTAGACAGCTGTCAAAAATTCAGTTATTAAGACAAAAATCTGAAAATACACATATTGCATCTAGACAGCATGGAGATGTTGATCATTTGTTTTTAACTATGATTGATTTGCTCCATAAGTGAAAAACTGATGTTTAAAAATGCCATCCTTGCATTGACTCCAATTGTTCACATGAAGGCAAAATTCAAAATGCTGTCAAAAATTGAGTTTTTGATATACAGTTCTGAAATTTACCACACATCATCTAACATGACTCCAAAATTTTGTCAATTTATTTCTTGAACATTGAAGATTTATTTACCAAGAATTTGCAAGTGTATGTTTACAGTACCGTTTACAGTCAAACATTTTGATGCACTGTAGGCTCAATTTTTGATAAATCAAAAATCTGTGTGGATTGTTTTGTGTAGGACAGTGCTCTGTATCAAATTTGGTGACATTTGAGCAAAAATTGTGGGAGGAGATAGGTTTAATAAGTTTTACAATTTTTGAAAAAAACAGAGTGATGGATTTTATAATTTGCAATAGTTTTAAGTGTACAAAAGTTTCCTCCGTATTGGGGCTACATTTTGGTGGAAGTTGCAAAGCTGTAGTACATATGGTTGATTTGTTATGAATTTTCAAAATTTGGAAATTTAGAGGCTTGCTATAGCGCCACCATCAGGACTATTGGCTTGTGTTTGCATCTGAGGTAATCTGGCATGGGACTGGACCTTTGTGCAAAATTTGGTGATTTTTCATGCATGGGAAGTAGGACTTCCTCAGAAGAAAGAAAGAAAAGAAGAAGAAGAAGAAGAAGAAGAAGAAGAAGAAGAAGAAGAAGAAAAAGACGCAGGAATACAAGAGGGTCCTGGCAGCTTAGGCTGCCCGGCCCTTAATAATGCTTTGAGATTGCTGCTCCGGATACCGAGGTGGCTTTGTTTGTATCTTCAGGTGTGTCTACCTCTGAGGCACTAATAAAGTATACTTTACTTACTAAATACATATGCTGCAGTGCAAAAGTCATCAAACCGCTGTACTTCTGAGAAAGCCAAAGCACAGTCTTTCTCATAGCCTTCTAGATGGGGGAAAGTTGACAACCACCTCCTGAAGTCAGCCTCTCCTTCGCCGTAGTGGCTATTGTTCTGCAGAGACCACCTCCAGCTGCTTGACAAACCCTGCAGCCCGATCCAGACGTGACTGTGGTACATGCCGACAGTGTGAAGCATCCAGGCCGCGTCCTCCTCGCTGCTGACGGAGGCCAGGTCTGTGTACTCCCTCTTGCAGTAGCTCCAGGCTTCAGTCCAGGTCTTGTTGACTTCAGCAAAGATGTAGTGATGAGGAAAAGAGGAGAGGAGGCTGCACGGTCCAACCGCCAACAAAACATGTCATCTAGAGCATTTTGCAAACTTACAACACAATGACTCCATCACGAAAAAGGAATTACTGTCTGAATGCTATCTTTTAGATTCTGTAGTTTCTATATAATTCCTATTTATTTTATCTTCTTAGATTAGATCATTTCTTTCTCTCTTATTTTTGATTCTTTTGTACAAGGACTCATGAAAAATTTCATAGCCAGTTCAGTGAGACTTTCTTGAGTTTGATAAGAATTCATTGAAAAAAAGTCATTCAAAACACACAAACCTGATAAGAGCATGAAGATAAAAGCCTTCCCCTCCATGATGACTGACATCACAGCTATCCTTTGTTTTGTCAGAAAAAAAGATGATAAATTATAAGCATGGTTGGTGAGTTAAACTGCATTTTTAACTGTTTGAAACCTGAGCAGATTTACTTATTATTTAATAGAAAGGGAGAAAAGGCGATGAGCAAAGTGACAAATAACCAGTGAAGTTACAAGAAAAAAACCAGAAAATTACCAAAACATTATTTTAAAAAGAAAAAAGAAAAAAGGAAAAAAAAGAAAAACTAACAGAAAATTAGCAAAACAAATAATCAGGAAACTATTCAAACTTTACCAAGAAAAAAAAAAAAAAACACAAATTAGTGAACACAAATATTTGTTAAAAGAATTTATGTGTTAATGGAGAAAAATAAATATGTAAATCTCAATGCACTTTTTGACTGCTCTCAACATAACTCACACACACACACATATACTCACACACACAGTGGTGTAGTCTACGTGATACGCAGGTATACGCCGTATACCCACTAGAAAAGTTCGCGAATTTCCGTATAACCACTGAAAAATGCGTAAAGATACGTATCAGTATGTGTTTTTGACATAACGTTCACTTTCCTGTTCACCACAGGGGCTTCCGTCAGGCGTGACGTCTCGGGGGACACTACAGCTGGAGCTAACGTTAACGTTTCAGAAAGGGAGCCTGTGTGTGTGTGTGCGTGCGTACCCACTAGAATAAACTAGACTACACCACTGCACACACATATACGCAAACACACACACACACACACTATAAGAGTGTGTGTGTTTGTTTGCTGTGGTTCCATGATGCGTGGTTAGCACTCTGAATCCAGCGATCTGAGAAATTATCCACTGAAGTGTGTGTGTGTGTGTGTGTGTGTGTGTGTGTACAAGGTTTAAAGTAATACTTATAACCCTCAAAATGTGTTTTTTTCCTGTTTACCATTAGAGTATTTGCGCCATTTTAGCAACATTTCAATTTTTGTCTACTGTTACACAAAAAAGTTGATATGTTGTGTGGTTCTGATATGAGTTCTGATAAAAACCATCATAAATTAAGTGTCCAGGCTTCCACAGTTCACATTTTGTTACACAAGGCATCTTCACACTCAAGTCAACTCAGGATTTAACATCTATAGTTTATTGTAGCATGAAAAAAAAAATGGAAAGGCTAATTAAAACCCATTTAAGTACGGCTTATTCATGATCTGACAAGGGATAACACTCAAGTTATTTGTGTTTTGCATCCAGTACTTTCCTTACTTATATTAATACTAGTAATGAAAGCAGGACTCGTCTATTGCAGTGTTTGTGTGGCTCTTAAAAGAGCCTTTGTGTGTGTTGAGGTCGGCTGTGGCTCTACTTGGCCTTGGCCGGCTTGTCGGTCTTCTTGGGCAGCAGCACGGCCTGGATGTTGGGCAGCACGCCGCCCTGAGCGATGGTGACTCCGCCCAGCAGCTTGTTGAGCTCCTCGTCGTTGCGGACGGCCAGCTGCAGGTGTCTTGGGATGATGCGGGTCTTCTTGTTGTCGCGGGCGGCGTTTCCGGCCAGCTCGAGGATCTCAGCGGTCAGGTACTCCAGCACTGCCGCCAGGTAGACGGGTGCGCCGGCACCCACACGCTCGGCGTAATTGCCTTTACGCAACAGCCTGTGCACGCGGCCGACCGGGAACTGGAGCCCGGCGCGAGAAGAACGGGTCTTGGCCTTAGCGCGAGCCTTGCCGCCGGTTTTGCCTCTTCCGCTCATGATCAAGTCTTCCTCGTGCAGTTGACAGGGAAAGAAAATGAGTTGCAGCAACCAAACACGGCGCTTTATGTCCGCGGAGCTCACGAGGGGGCTGGGCAGCGACCAATGAGAAAAGAGGCTGCCGGCAGAGCGGCAGCGCGCGCCTGACTTTGAATTTGGGCGGACATTTCCGCACGAGAGTTGTCCAATGAGCGCCGGACATTTTGGCGCAGTCGCGCTGAAGGAGGAGGAGGAGTGTCGACAACCAACCAATCAGAGGTCGGTGACGTCATCGGCGTCACTTAACGTAATTGTCAGTTGAATCCGGTCAACTGGACTTTGTGTTGTCTGTCTCAAGACGTTTGGCCTCTTCTCCAAGTGGCTTCATCAGTTGAAGCTGTTCACTCGACTGACAGTCTAGGGGCCAAACGTCTTGTAGACCCAGAACTGAGTCCAGCTGATGTGATTTAATTCAGACATCAGTCTGTTCATTCATTGCTTTTTTGCCCCCTTTCTGCTGAGTGTTTAGTTCTGAAACAGTTGCACTACGTCGTAGCACATATGCTGTGTACAAGGGCCCAAATCCGTGACAGATCAAGATGGCCAGCGGTTATTATTGTAGCATCAGTTGATTATGGAGTATAAAGCCTATAGACAGCTGTGTAAGGATACCAAGCGTTTTAACTAACCTTTTCTAAATGCAGTCAAATTGATGATTGGGGATTTCAACTGTGTTGCCAACGAGTGTGTGGCTCTGAAAAGAGCCTTTGGTTGTGTGTTGTGTTGTGTTCTCTGGCCTGGCTTAAGCTCTCTCTCCGCGGATACGGCGGGCCAGCTGGATGTCTTTGGGCATGATGGTGACCCTCTTGGCGTGGATGGCACACAGGTTGGTGTCCTCGAAGAGGCCGACCAGGTAAGCCTCGCTGGCCTCCTGCAGAGCCATGACGGCCGAGCTCTGGAAGCGCAAGTCGGTCTTGAAGTCCTGGGCGATCTCTCGGACGAGGCGCTGGAAGGGCAGCTTGCGGATGAGCAACTCGGTGGATTTCTGGTAGCGGCGGATCTCCCTGAGAGCCACGGTGCCGGGCCGGTAGCGGTGAGGCTTCTTGACACCGCCAGTGGCCGGGGCGCTCTTCCTGGCCGCCTTGGTGGCCAGTTGCTTCCTGGGGGCTTTGCCTCCGGTGGATTTGCGGGCGGTCTGCTTGGTTCGGGCCATCGCTCACACTAAAACAGCTTCCTTGGGAAGACACAAGAAAGTAGACAGTTTGAGGAGCTGTGGCGCTTTTATAGCCGCAACGCCGGGGCGGGGCTGAAGCTGATTGGTCCAGAGTAGAGGCACGCGTGCGCTAGAATAACCCTATTGGAAGAAAGGCGTTTTCAAATACCCGCCGTCATCGCCGTCATCAACATAAAATCAAAAGTTTTCACAAACAAGGAATTTGACTTGGGGTTAAGGTGCTTCACATAAATAACACAATAAAATATCTGGGAAAAACAACTATACAAATAAATAAAACCTCTTGTTTAGCGACCAGGATATTGATTAAGTTCGGTTTTCTTTTTGATTGTGAAACATGTCAGGTCGTCGGAGAATAGAGTGGTGAAGTCCCGCCCCTTCCGGTGGGCCCCCATGGGACCTTTCAGGGGGGGAAACGAATGGTGTTCAATGGACAGAAAATAATTATTTTCTGGTCCCCCTGTCATTATGCTATGGATTACACAAATGTTGTTTATAGGCTTAAATAACCAATTTTCATGTCAAGAGTTTGACCGTTTATTGCGCCATTGTTCAGTTAAATGCTGTTGAGAAAACACAATTAGAAAGACTACATGCTGTGTCGCGTATGTGACGTCACGTCATCGCCGTTTCCCTCCATCCAGATTCAAGTCAAGATGCCGGTGTGTTTTGTTCCCGATTGTCCGCGTCTCCGAGGGCCGACGGAGCGCCAGGCCGGGCGGGAGGGCGAGCGGACCCCGCCGTCGAGCGGAAAAACTCAGAACCTCAAAAACTCAGCGCGGAGCAGAGAAATGGCCATGTCTGTTGTAGGCTTCCAGTGTGGGTGGTGACGTATATCATTCACACCAAGAGCAGCGAAGAGTTGTAGTTCACAAAGCGGGCTCACACAAAACCTAACATTATCAATATTCTTCGCGCTAAATTGTAGTCTTTGCGTGAAAAATTATCTTTAAATATCACAAACAACATATGTGAAATTCATGGCACAATTCAAAAGGGGCCGGAAAATATTTTTTTTATCTACCCATTGGATCGCATTCATAATTTTTTGCTTTTGAGGACCCATATACCGGAAGTGGGTGGGCGGGACTTCACTCTATCGTCGCCTCAAGCCGCGTTTCCTCACTAAATGCGACAAATGCAACTGTAAAACTGTAGCTGCTAATAGCAGTTCTTATTAAATTAAATGGCTTAGTTGTACTAACAGTAACCAGTGACACTCTTTCCATACAGTCTTGTGAAATAACGACTCTGCCCTTTGATTGAGGTGGGTGGCTCTTAAAAGAGCCTTTGTGTTGTTGAAACTGGAGAAACTGGTGTTTACTTGGAGCTGGTGTACTTGGTGACGGCCTTGGTGCCCTCGGACACGGCGTGCTTGGCCAGCTCCCCGGGCAGCAGAAGGCGGACGGCGGTCTGGATCTCCCTGGAGGTGATGGTGGAGCGCTTGTTGTAGTGAGCCAGGCGGGAAGCCTCGCCGGCGATGCGCTCGAAGATGTCGCTAACAAACGAGTTCATGATGCCCATGGCCTTAGACGAGATGCCGGTGTCGGGGTGCACCTGCTTGAGCACCTTGTACACGTAGATAGCATAGCTCTCCTTCCTGGCCTTTCTGCGCTTCTTGCCGCCCTTGCCGGTGGTCTTGCTCACGGCTTTCTTAGAGCCCTTCTTGGGCGCGGACTTTGCGGGTTCAGGCATGTTGATGCTCAGCTGCTTCACAGCTCATGTGGTCCGAGTGCACCGCCGCCGCTGGATATTGACCCGATGACGTCACGTTCACTGCGCCGCTCCATCTGTATGATTGGCTGACGACAGTCACCCCACACCGCCCGCCGACTGCTGCCCCCCTCTTCATTCAACGTCTTTTCAGCTTCAGCAGCAAAGTAAGAGCGTGTCAAAAACAAAGCCCCCCAAATCTCTTACACCAGATAAAACTTTTTTTTTTCGTTTGTTCAATGTAGACTTGGATGAAAATCAGGAATAGAAATGAAATTCATCCTGTTATTTAAATACATGATGTCATTTATTAGACTGTTTCCTTGTTGATGAGCAGCTCTTGGATTTGTAGTTAAATGAATGTCAACATAAGACTTTCTGCAGGGACGGTTTTTGCTATGGGCAATGTGGGCAACCGCCCAGGGCGCAATCTACTTGGGGGCGCACAAGCGCCGTCCAAAAAAAAAAAAGTGCGTCCGCAAAAAAAAAAAAAAAAAAAAAAAAATCGTTTCTACACTAATATCGCTCATTTCCATGTCAAGTTGGTGCAGTGGGCGCTAAGGCGCCTCTACTATCACGTCAACTTGCTGCTGAGAGTCATGTATACAGGTCGTGTGTGTCAGAAGAAAAGGCAAGGGGGAGGGGGGCGCGGGGGATCAACTTGCGACTGCAGAGGCTGTGCGCAGGTTGTGAGTCTCAGGAAAAGCAAAGGGGAGGGGGGCGGGGGATAGACTAACCTCTGATATGAAAGATCCCAGGCCAAACAACACAAACTGCTGCTTCCAAATAAATTGTATTTCATTCATAAAATTAATATAGACCCCTTATAGCTACATGTAATTTATTGGGTTATGTGAAAATGCCAAACAACAACAACAACAACAAAAAGTCAATGGAGTATCATGGACAAAAGGCCAAAAAAAAACCATCAGGTGCCCAGTTCAGAAAGAGAAGGAGAGAAGAAGAGGAGAAACGTTCAAAAGATAAAGGTATGCAAGTCTCTATGCGTGACGTTAATTGTGCATGTAATGAAACAGTAGCCTATACCCTATTTATTAGCCTCTTGCTAATATATTGCCACTTAGCCACAGAAGTTTTTTTTTTTTTTTTTTGGTTTTTAGTTTTGCTGAACTAGCAACTATTAGAATTTTAGGCATCATGTCATGGAATTAATTTCACCCATAGGCTAGTTTGTGTTTGCAACACAACAAGTGCAAGTTCACATTGGCCTGTTAGTCTGTGGATTTGGTAAACAATACGTCCTGACTGTGGAATTTTAATTTTTTTTTGCTATACGTGGGTCTATGGTAACCTAAATAACTTCCTATACACTGACATGACATTTTGTAAGCTATATGTGATATAGCTTTATGAGTAATTTCTAGTGTGTTATTCTTAGTTAATAGGATGTTAACAAATGATAGGCCTTATGTGGTGGGGGTGGGGGACGGTTCGCCCAGGGCGCAAAACTAGCCAGGACCGCCTCTGACTTTCTGGTTAGCTTTTCTGATGTGATGAAGTATAGAGATGAAAGGTCTAATTTAAAATGAAACGTAGGACAAAGAATTACAAGCCCATTAGATCCAAAGAAACATCTTTGCATTTTAAATTAAATTTTTAACATTTTGATTAAGCCCTTGGGACATTCATGAATGATTTAAGCCCCCCAAAAGGGTTGAAGTCAGTAAATCAAGTCTTGGGACATCGTATGCAGTAAATTATATAGTTGATGCATAGTTGCATAGCACACCATAGTTGCATAGCACACCTCTATGCTGTGGTGTGCTGGGGCAGCAAGCTGAGGGTAGCGGACGCTAACAGACTCAACAGACTGATCCGCAAGGCCAGCGATGTTGTGGGAGTGAAGATGGACTCTCTGACGGTGGTGCTAGAGAGGAGAATGCTTCACAAGTTGAAAGCCATCCTGGACAATGTGTCCAACCCGCTCCATGACGTGTTGGTCAGACACAGGAGTTCTTTCAGCACCAGACTGATCGCACCACGATGCACCACAGAGCGACACAGGAAATCATTCCTGCCTGTGGCCTTCAAACTGTACAACTCCTCACTCTGAGTGTCAGACACTCTGAGTCAGTGGGCTGGCCCATAAACTAACTCTTGTGCAAATTCCCTCTGTGCAATAATCCATATTCAATACCATACTTATGTGCAATAACCTATAGTGCAATAACTCCTGTCCATGTTTGCACTTGTACATATATTTTTTCTTTTTTTTATTCTATATATATTTATATTCCTTTCTTTATTTTTCTTTACTATTTGCTCTTTTTACTTTACACTTGGAGTGGGAGTTATTATAACAAAAAGTAATTTCCCACTGGGGATCAATAAAGTATTCTGATTTTATAGTTACAGTAATAGTTAAGAAACTTTTAGCTGTATTAGTTTTGAATGATGCAAAGATTAAGTTCATGTGTATACATGGAGTTGAACATACATTCTTACAATTTTTAGACAATGTTAAATTGTTTTATTTAGATGTAGTTGCAAGCACTTTAAATACAATGCAGACCTTAGTTTTTAAAGTGCAGAAAACTGTGAAACCAATTATAAGAGGTTGACGGCTAATAGTCGCTAATAATGCGCCACCTTTGTCTAACCTCGATATTGTTGAGGGTCGTTACTTTAAGTTTAAGAAAGTCATCTCTTAAGTTCCTTGTGTGCGGCTCTGAAAAGAGCCTTTGTGTTGTTGTGATGGTTGTTGGTGTTTAGCCTCCGAAGCCGTAGAGGGTGCGGCCCTGCCTCTTGAGAGCGTAGACCACATCCATGGCGGTGACAGTCTTCCTCTTGGCGTGCTCGGTGTAGGTGACGGCGTCGCGGATGACGTTCTCCAGGAAAACCTTGAGCACCCCGCGGGTCTCCTCGTAGATGAGGCCGGAGATGCGCTTGACTCCGCCGCGGCGAGCCAGACGGCGGATGGCGGGCTTGGTGATGCCCTGGATGTTGTCGCGGAGAACTTTGCGGTGGCGCTTGGCGCCTCCCTTCCCCAGACCTTTACCTCCTTTGCCGCGGCCAGACATGTTGCTTCCTGCTCACTTGACAAGTGAATGGAAACTGGTACCAATTTGAGAGCAGCTGCTGGTTTTCAATCTTCTTTGCGGACGTAAGTGAAGACAGACAGCGCGTGCTGCTCAGCCCCCGCCCCACAGTTGTTATTTTTCAACGGAACGTCTGTAATCGAATTTCCTGTTTTTAACTTCAAAATAAAAGTAATTAAGCAAGTAAATAAATTGATTTAAAAAACTTAAGCACTGAAGACTATTTGACATTTCTGATATTGTTGAACATTTCAGCAGGGTTTTTTTATGTTTGTTTGTTCGTTTGTTTGTTTGTTTGTTTGTTTTTAATTCAAATGTTGGTGTGTTTCGAAATTATCTTAAAGCTCTTGTGTAAGTTTCACTCTGTTCATGAAAGAGTCTAAATATGACTTTGAAGTCATTAAAATCAGACATTCATGCAATCAGTGTTCAGTTTAGTGAGGATGGTGGCCCATATTAAGGAAAAACTGTCAAAGTCAAAGTCTCCACACGAGTTGAATCAAAATAATCTGCAGATGTACAGCTTAAAAACGGTGCTGACAGTGTGTGTGTGTGTGTGTGTGTGTGTGTGTGTGTGTGTGTGTGTGTGTGTGTGTTTCTAAACACTACATTCCCATTCCCACACTGTCTTGATTTTTCTGTGAAATATATGAAAAAACTTATATATGTTATTTACATGTCTTAGCATATGTTATTATGTTGTTAATACAAGCACACTAATTAATATATAATTTTCTTTTTTTTATTTTACTACAATCTGGTTTGCTCCTTTTTCCATTAAAAAGTTAAAAAAAAATTAAAGTCTTTAAAAAAAAAAAAAGTTCCATTTATTTATATTCCACACACACAAGGAAAGTCAAACAAAAAACAGATCTGATATAATTGTCAAGTTTCAAAAGATAAGGTAAAAAAAATAATAATAACAAAAACAATAACAATAATCGAAAAATGTAGACAAGGCAGGAAATGCACTTTTAAAATATGTCAAATAAAACCAAATGTCTGTTCAAACTGGTGTTGATATACAACTGAGCGCTGTTAAGACTTTTCTTTTCTTTTCTTTTCTTTTTTTTTTTTTTTAAGCCAGCTATCCTCTGTGACCCTGTGACAAAATTTACATCAAGATCGCCTCCAACAGCAGTTATCGAGGAGAAACTCACCTCACCCCAATAGAGATGAAGGAACACCGGAGAGAAATCAGAGGAAAAATTACTTGAACTCAACATAGATATCATAAACAGAAAACAACATATCCAGAATCACAGCATGTACATCTGTAAACAATAATAATGCTACTACCGCTACTACCTGTACTACTACGAATAATAATAATAACAATAATAATAACAACAACAACAACAACAATAATAATAATTATAATCATAATCATAATTACAATGTCTGTAGTTACAATGTAAGTGTTGCATGTAATCACAAACATGTAAACATGCAGTACAAACTGTAATAACCTATAATTAGTAATCAAGTACCAATAAAGCTTGTTGAGTTGTTATGATTCAAATATTATTATAATTATTGTTAAAAGCGTTGAACTCGTGTTGAATTGGTTAATAAACGGCTTCCTTTTCACAGCTAAACAATAAAACATGGATTTTATATTCTTTATTTTTATTATTATTATTATTATTATTATTATTATTATTATTATTATTATTTAGGTAAAACTGAGATAAAGTAGCTGTTACACACCAGGGTTGAGACTACACGTGCAATGACCATTTTTGTCCATTAGATGGAGCCAAAATTCATTTTCCATTGACTCGGTGAGCAGTGTGGGATAGAGAGACATGAGGTGAGAGTATGTGTGTGTGTGTGTGTGTGTGTGTGTGTGTGTCTGTGTGTGTGTGTCTGTGTGTGTGAGGGGCACAGCATGTTTTCGGTTCATAAAAAGACATTTTCACTGCTTACACACTCAACTTAAGGGCTTAACTTAATTTCTTGACTTGTAGCCAGACTTGTAAAATGCATCACTTCCTATGCAGCAGGAAAGCATAGCAGAGCATCTGACCTGATAACTGTGGATGTAAAAGATGTAAAAGCTTTGACGAAGTGGATGTAGACTGAAGCGTGATGGTGTTATAAAGACAGAGAGCGGCAAAATGGATTTATGGATATTAATTTCTACAAAAATAATGGAGTATATCCTAAAACGTAGCATCGTGCAGACGCTGTAACATCCCATGCAGGGTGTTAAACTGCACAAGTATTTAATTTGCCCAGAAAGTTATTCTCCTTTTGAAATTCCTTTGCAGTTCAACCACAGAAAAATCTAATTAGACCAAAAAAAAAAAAAAAAAAGAAAAAGAAATGTTAGAAATGCACTCAATGAGTCGATGAAGCTCACGTCGTGCTCTAGTATGATCCACATTTCCAAGTTGGGACCACACGCTCATTAGGCGGAGGATGTTATCAGGGCCATTTCCTCTCTCATATCTGCATTAGGACTCGATCTGGGACGCCAGTATCGCCGGTGACTGTGGCCAAGCAGATGCAGATCAGGCAGGAGAGGTGGCTCCCCTTTAATTCAATTTATCGATTAGCTAATTCAGTCAAGAGAGGCTAATAAAATCCCTCAAGGTTGACTGTAATTCTCTCTAACTGTCTCCCCTGATATATTTTTCTCTCAATCTTTTCTAATCTCCCTGTCTATGTCCCCTGTCCCTCACAGATGTCTGTCCAGGTTTCATGAGGATTCACCTCAGGTCTGCATGGCATTTAGGATCAATGACATTTACAAGGCAGCTGATCGAATGACTGCTAAATAAAGCAACAATTACCCATATAAAATACATTTTAGAATGCAACAAAACTGAGTAGAACAGTTACAATGAGACTATACCGAGGACATTATTGTGACCATTTTGTTCTGATGATTTTGATTTCAGCAACAATGAATGTATTGTGAATGTATTTCTGGTAATACTGTTGAAAAAAGGTCTTTTGAGAGCACATATGAAGAAAGTAAGCTCAGACTGAGAAAATGACACTGTGTCATGCCAGTTATTAATTTCAATTTCAACAAAACAAACTTCAACAAAACAAACAAATACCAAGAATTTACCTCTTTAATCAATTTGATGTGAGATAGTCAGTGTATCGCTGTTTATTGGGTTAACCCTATAAAGCCATTTGTATCATATATGATACACATTTTCAATTCCGTTTTTTGTTTTCAGTTTAATCAATACTTGACCAAAATACTGTTGTATACCTTTGAACACTTCCCCTGTTAACCCTGGACCATACCATTGGCAATTCAAGTACATATCAGATATCATACACCAGAAAGGTCATGTAATAATAATAATAATAATAATAATAATATATATATATATATATATATATATATATATATATATATATATATATGTGTGTGTGTGTGTGTGTGTGTGTGCATATATATATATATATATATATATATATATATATATATATTGTTATAGGACTAAATAAAGGGTTCAATTTCAAAAAGTTTTCATTGTTCAGGCTTTATAGGGTTAAAAGACATAGGGTTATGCCAGTTTGTGGGGAAAATTTATTTTTACTGAGATAAAATAAAGTATACTTTAACTCTGCTTGATGTTGGGTCATAATCATTTTAAAAAGGTGGGTTCCCTTACAAAATTAAATTAAATTAAATTAAATTAAATTAAATAAAAAAAAATAAAATAAAATAAAACAAAACAAAACAAAACAAAACAAAACAAAACAAAACAAAACAAAACAAAACAAAACAAAACAAAATAAAATAAAATAAAATAAAATAAAAAATAATAACATAAAATAAAATAAAAAAATCAAATCAAATAAAAAAAAACATCAAATCAAATCAAATCAAATGCAACAACGGTGCCTTTTGACTTGTATTGTGGAATGATATGTATTGCCGGGGGTATGAATGTCTCACTCTGTAAAGGGATTGCATTATATAATGTATGTATTACTTGTGACACACTTTGCTGTTGTCGCATTGTTTTACCTCTGCACAGAATTTTTATTTGTTGTTGTACTTGGGGAGAAATTATATCAATCCAAAAAAGAAAAAAAAAAAGAGAAAATTCTCATCCACAGCCCATCCAGTCCTCATGCATGAAGAAGCTCTTCCCGAGCGGAGGCTTCTTCTCCCAGAGCAGGTCTGCGGTTGCGGAGGAGCTGTGCATCACTTTGTCTGAAATGCTTCCTGAGTCTCCCTGGAGATCCTCCTCTGGCTCGCCTCCCCAGCCCCTCCTCCGCTCTCCTCCTATCTCCCATGTTGCAGTGTGGCTTTCCATCTGAAATATATTAGAAACCTGTGTGTGATGATTGCGTACACTTAAGTGAACGCAACAAACACAATGCAATGTGTCTGATCCGTCCCTTTGACTCTTATATTTGGGATAGGTTGCCTTTTAAAGAGTAACTGCAGGATCTCCAGTGGAATTCAATAGGGTTTGTCTTGTTCTTCTTCTTCTTTCTTTTTTTTTTTTTCTTTTGTGTCTTTGCTGGCTCAGCACGCTTTATGGGGATATCTACTGCCAAAGCTCTGTCTCCTTCTTTCCTAAGCCATTTTGACTCTCTCGCTGCCTCTCACTGCACTTCAGATTAGATCTAACAGGGAGATACTGCAATGAAGAGTGATTACACTCCTTCTTGGACTCACTGCCCTGCACACGCACACACACACACACACACATTCACTACAATACAAAGAGGGACAGAAAACCTGCATTTTAACATGATTTAACATATTTGAGGTGGTCTTGATTCAGTTTTCCAGGCTTACACTTGGATAATGGCGCATGCAAGCTCTTGCAAACCGAGTTTTATTTTATTCAGTTTTATCTCCAGTCGCTGAGTTGCCTAGTTTTGACAGTTTGACAACATGAAACCCATCCAACACTGCATGTGGCTTGGACACAGGACCATTTAGTCCCCTCTCTCCCTTTGTTTTCACCTAATATGTGCAGCCCCCTCCTCCCTGCCGCTCCATCTCACCACACACAACTGCATTATGACACACTGCCGCCCCCACCTCCATCTACATCGCTCTCCCTCCCTGCCTGCCTGCCTTTGTCTCTTTGCGTTCCCACCTATTTGTTTCCTCTTTCTCTCTCTGCATTTTTTTCTCTTCATTTTATTACCTCTCTCTCTCTCTCTCTCTCTCTCTCTCTCTCTCCCTCTCTCTCTCTGTCTTTTGCTGACAGTTTGTATCAATGTCCTGGCCGCAGCTCCATTCATCTCAGTTACATAATTACATCTTTGGTTTTCATGACGACTTAACGCACGCTCTCCACCTGACAGCATCTTCGTTTTGACCGGCATTGTGCCCTTTTTCCCCTCTTCTCTCCTCTTCATAACATATCATCCATTCCTTCACAAGCTCCTTTGTCTTTCCTTTTCATCTCTCTCTCTCTCTCTCTCTCTCTCTCTCTCTCTCTGTCATGTCCATCTATGTCACTCTGCTCCTCTTCCAGCCACAGTGGTAGAGTCTCTTAATAATTTATACGAATTTAAAATTCAAATGAGATGGATTTTTTTTTTCTTTTAACAGTGAGGAGTCAGACCTCCCTCTCCTCCCGCCCTATCCCATCATCCTCAGCTGCTCTCCCTCCCTACCAACTGTTGCCATGACAACCGGATTGTCCTAGAAACACAGCGTAATAAATGAAACCCACTCGCTCTGTATCTTTCCACTTCTTGCTCTCTCTCTCTCTCTTTTCCATCTCACATAAAGAAGTGAGCAATAAAAGAGAGCAAGGCCAAACATCTAGTTGTAGAAAAGATATTTTTAAGATAGCAGAGATTATAATTTTATATATAAAAAAATGATAACATAAAAGATGAGATAAAAGAAAAAAGAAAAGAAAACAGAGGAAAAGAAAAGAAAAGCACTCGTTATTGGCCCTAGACTATTTTTTGGTGTCAATGTTAATTTCATATTTAGGGGTATGCATATATCCTGTAATTTTAAATTGAAGACAAATACGTTTATTAACTGAATATGAGGTGAACAGGTTTTTACAACACATTACTTTCTCTATCTATGGCCTTCTGTAGGTTTTTCTATGTGAATACAATGCACACTTCTTATCATGCTGTCGTTAATTTTCTTTCTTATTTTTCATATTTCATTCTAACTCTTGTTTTTATTTATACTAGCGTTGTTGTTGTTGAAACGGCAGGTTCTGTGCTGCTACAAAGAGAAAATTTGCCCACAAGGCGTCAAGTTTTGATCTTATAATGAAATTAAAAGCTTTAAAATGTTGGATTTCTGTGGTGAAAGTTTACTGCCTGTATTCATTATTCAGCAGGTAAGAGTCGAGGGATCCACAAATGTTACACAGATAATAATTTAGTCTCTTCTATGATGTGGTTGTAGTGAACAAAAATATTGCCAAGAAGAAGATTTGACCTGACTGTCATGGTGGTCTGCTGAATGAATAACTGTGCAAACAAAATTACTAAATATATAATAACCAGGCTAGAAATCCAGATATCTGATATAAGTGGTTGTCATTTGGCTGCAGACCTATCACTAATGCTCTGGAAACTGATAGTCATCATTATATTTACTTCTTCTGACCATGGAAAACAATGTTATTATGTCCAAAAGCAACAAATCTTCATGGTTAATCCTGATTTGTGCTGCTTGCTTGTCTAACTCACAGAGCTCTAATGATCACGAGGCTTCCCATACACACTGCAGCCCCCGGCTCCGCTAAAAGCAGGGTCTGCAGCAAATGCATGCAAATTAGTCGATGGTGTCATCTGGCAACTTTAAGCAACTTTGCGGCAGAACGTTGCTACTTTAATTGCCAAAAAAAAAAAAAAAAAAAAAAAAACACTGCTGATAAGGTAGTTTTGTTCCCAAGGTTTCTGTGATACAGTAAATTATCTTGCTTCTAGCCCAAGTTTCTAAGCCAAACCACTCGGAGCTGTATCTTGAAAAGCACCAGCTCGGTGAACCTGATCAAACTTCGCTCGCCCACTAGCCAGAAGGCTCATCTAGCAGATTTTATGATGTGGTTATGTAGAAAACCTGATTCCGAGTGATCAAATTAAGGCATTCTGCGGTTCGTTATTTCTGAATAACAGACCGTTGTCAAGGACGTCGTCAGGCCACGGCCTCATCACCATGCCTGTTCGCTCCAAATTAAAGAGCTTCACCAAAGAAAGCCTTGATGTGTGTGTGTTGTGGGTTAGAAAACAAGCTCGATGTGCAGAAAAAAAGTAAATTCAGCAGTTGACTGACTACATCCAGTGTCAAAACAGTGCGACCGCTGTTAATCTCCGCCTCCAACACTAGAGACAGGGATGTGGAGCTAAAATAACCCCGGTGACAGCAGCGCGTGAGCACCTCTCGTAGGCCTGTTTTCTCGCTGCGCTGCATCAGCTAACTTAGCTACTTGGTGACCTCGAAACATAACATGATGACACCTCCCACCTGCGAAAAAAAAAAGTTTTATTGTAATTTCTTTGCTTTTACTGCCATCATGTTGGCATGTCGGCCGCCCTACAAGCTCTGTAATAAGTGGGGTAATCCACTCCGAGGTGGGCTGTTATCAAAAAAATAATCACCTCGGTGCCCTTCATTGCTATTTTTCTGTAACAGACCCCCTTGTCATGAATTATCACTTAATTTTGGCCATGCAGCTAGCCAGCTTCTACTAGATGAGATGTGCTTACAAGACAATGATGGCAGCTGACCAGATACTGTGGTTGTAAAAAAAAAAAAAAAAAAAAAAAAAAAAAAAAAAAGGACATGCGGCGAAGGGTCTGGGCCGGATTCGAGCCCAGGTCGCTGCGGTAAGGACTCGGCCTTGGGACGTGGTAGGCGTTATTCCAGGTGAGCCCAAATCGACCTCATCGAAAGATAAAACAAAAAAAAGAGCAGAGCAGAAACTCTCCATGTGGATTCAGTTCTGTTGAGACAGACGAGTTGTATACAGCAACATGGTAGCATTTTCTTTGACAACCCACCAATTATAGTGTAACTATTTTGCAGTTATGGAGTAATTACAGCGTAACAAAATCAAATGATGGCAAATTAGGGATAACAATTTTGTAATAATGAAGGACTTATTGAAGAGTTATGATGTGTCTATCACTGTGCTCACCATAAATACAGGGTAATTACTGGGGGGGCTTTTTCCATGTATTAATGTACAGCAACTACAAGATGTGTGGGCTGTAAAATAAAGCGACACTTGTTACCCTATAATTACAAGAGGTACACTGTAATTTGTGCATCTAGAAATACAATCAGCTGCTCAGACCCATTGAATAAATGCATGATACATAAAACACCAGAGAGTGTGTTATGGCACCTGATATGTGATGTGATGCCTGTCCTTGCATGCATAAATGGGATTCAACAGCTTGTGAAACCAAGGTGGTAGTCAACTGGGGTTTATTCCCTTCAAACATGATCAAATACTCAATACCATTTGTCAAGATCAACACAGGGTGTCTTTGATTAACATGTGTACATCTATACTCATTCTGTATGCTTTAGTCAATTTAAGGCATGCACAGGCACCAAAAGTCCGATTTCAGAAGACAGCAATCAGTTACAAAAAGAGCACAATGAAAGTGGCTGATAGTCTGTGGCCATTCATGCGTACGGCTTCTTCCTCACCGTTTCAAAATGTAAACAGGAAGCAAGTTATACTGAGAATTACAAACCATACTATAGATAGAAAGGAGGTCCAGAGAATGAGAAATAGAAATAGAAAAATACAAGATTAGGTATAATTAGGTGTTCAAAAGGGCATTTACAAAAGAAAGAAAGAAAGAAAAAAGAAAAAACCTGAGCAATCACAGAAAAATAAACGAGAACTTACAAGAAAATATAACGTCTATTAAGTTGGGCGCTACTGAAAGTCTTGGGTGCATCAAATTCACCAGTCAGTACAGTATCTATGCAGCGTTCACTGTGCAGAAGACTGTGTGCACTGTTCCACGTAAAAGGTCCTGCAGCAGATTTTCCCATTTACGAGTTGCTCTGACTTCTTTCAGAGCTGAGTCAGCCGTAAACGTGTCATTACTAGTCACACCTTCAGAAACACCTACATACAAGTTTGGGAAAGGTATTTTCAAAGCATAATCCTGTGTGGTTAAACAATAAAATCAGAATACCCAACCTCACCGATATAATGTGTTTGCTTTCCCTCTTTCTACTCTTGGATTATTTTGCATCTTGAATGAATTGCATGTTTTTTTTTTTTTTTATGTCTAATTGGACTGTAATAAGTATTAATGATTTTTTCAGCTTTTATAAAGTTTCACAATACAACAATCCAAATGCATTGTTCCTTCAAACATTTTTTTAGTTCCTATAATCTTTTTACATGCAATCTGTTTCCACCCAGTTGATGTATACGTAAATCTGAAGAATATCTGTGGATCTACTCAGACTCCAAAGTTGTCTTTCCCACATCTGTCAAGATCCCTTCATTTTCTAGTCTAGGCTACTTGAAAGCTTTCCTCCGGTGGCTGTTTGTGTCCAGATATACACAGGAGGTTATCTATTTACAGACCGTGTGCCAGATGAATGAAGGCTAAGTGGCTGTATAGATTTGTGGGAATGTCTTTGTTTTCAAATTCGTGCGATAAAAAAAAAATGCTATTAATATAGTTAGAATGACAACTAGGCAAATAGTGGAAACAATAGTAACTCCAATAGTAACAGTAGTAGCACAACAGAGCAAAATACAAACAATAGCACAAGGGATTTAACAGTCAATTTGAAATCAACAAAAGTTAAAGTGAAACAAACGTGAGGCGTATCTGATAAAAACACTCATAGGCCTAGGCAATTTTCGAGAGGTAGCGCAAGCAGGTTTCATACAAAATCATACAACCATAGCAAAATCTTGAAAGCTAGCATTTGCATTGACATCGAACTGAGACCATTTTTGCATAAAGTGATTAGTAAACAGGCATGCTACATACAGTAGAGAGAGTGGAGGGGTGAATGGGAGTCGATGCTTGGGACCCTCTTACGTCTCCGGGGTCTGACCTCGCCTCACTTCTGCGCCCGTTGCCGCCGTACAACTGGTGCACAATCACTGTCAGTCATCAGCCTCGTCGGGACAGCCCAGCCCAAAGGTTCAAAGCAGCAACATCTTGTTAATCCATGATTCATCTCAGCATGCGCTTTTGGCACCAAGTTGGTTGTGGATCAGTCATGTTGCAATGACAATGCAAAGAGAAAGGAGGATGTTTGTTTGTTTGTTTTTCGGAGCGGGAGGAAGGTGGGGGGGGGCGCGACATATTACAATATCTCATACTGTTTATGTACAAAGTGCTACTCAATTAGCCGTCCTGCTAAATGAGGCTACAGGAATATGTAAAAGCATTCTGTGATAAATACTGTAAACATGCACTGGTTATGGCGTCGGAAATGAAGTGCTGATTTAGTTCCATAACACCAGCTTAGCTCCTCAAACAAAGGCCCCCCCCCCAAACCATTTTGTCCACGAATCACTTTTTGTTAGCAGACACCACACACACACACACACACACACACACACACACACACACACACGCACACACACACACACACACTTTGCTGGAGATACAGGCTAAAAGGCAGTACTGTCCCAATGCAGCTTGGCACACACTCCACTCTTTGGCACAGCGTGACGATGACTCCTGCAGGGCGGGGTATCAAGTGCTGAGAGAATGCTAACTAGAAAGGGGCCAGAGCTCAGCAGGTACGACGCAGGCTTAAAGCTGCACCAGGCAATATTTTTTAGGTAGAAAATGCAACCAAAATAACAAACCGGGGCTGTGTCAGAACAGAGCGTCCCACTCGGCTGACCATAAAACCCTGCAAGTTTCCCCTTATTGCACATATTAACGTCTGATGGTCACTGGTGGTCAATCTGCCAAATAAAGACTTCAGATTGAAATATGAGGTGTTTGAAGTTTACCAGTGTTATCTTGACTTCTGGGTACTGAAGTTCAAATGTGTCAGAAAGTCTATTGCAACCCACAAAACTGCCTTGTGCAGCTTTAAACAGAGAGCGATTGCATTATGATCACCGTACTTTGTTCAATGATCTCCTTAAGAAGCAAAAAGAAAAGAGATATGCTGACAGCTGATAAAATGATTGCTGATGCACACTCTTTAATACAAATTTTAAAAAGAGTAATATTTATCTTCTTAAAGGCACCCAGTGCAGTTTTCTCTGTAAGGCTAGATAAAAGATGTTGAGTGAATTTTTCTCACTTTGGAATATTGCGAAAGGTTCATTGTTCGTACTGGTGTGTGTAATACGTCTTAATATTCCTTACATAATTATGATTTCACTTGCCTTCTGGCAGGAAACCAGATTAAAGAGTGTGCATCTGCATTGGATCTGCATTATATTAAGTAAAAGCCACAATAAGTTATCACTGAAATTTAAGATTGTTTTTCTTGTCAGCAGATCTATGGTTACAAAAAAGCAACATTTTACTGGACATAATCACTTGTATCAGTGAAATATGAAACATCCAGGAACTATTTTGTCCCCTCAGATGATTTTTTATCCCAAACTCTCTGCTGCCTGCATGTGTGGCTGTAGTGTCGAGTGTAAGCCCACCTAAATTGAATTTACCAATCTTTTGAGTCTGACATGAATCCTTATGAACTTAAATTAATAGTACAGATTGTAGTAAGCATTATCAAACTGCCCATCCATCTCTCCATTAGGTAGACTACACCGTGCACACGGGCAGTGACTATAATTAAATATGTTTGAATCAGGGGGACTTGGTCTGGGTCGGCTGCGAGCAAATTGCTGCACTTAGAAGACACTGATATGACCGCTACTCCATTTGAGCGAAGCAAAGCTTGCAACTCAGCACATCATTATACCCCACCATCCCCTTCCCTACACACACACACACACACACACACACACACACACACACACATACACACACACATTTTTTCACACAGTGTCTTTCTCTGTTACACACACCCACATGTATCTACCTCTCCCTCTTTTTCTGTCTTCTCTCTCTGTCTCTGCATGCTGCCAAAGAGTGGATGAGTTGTGCAGCAACATGGGTGTGTCCACCTCGTGTGTGTGTGTGTGTGTGTGTGTGTGTGTGTGTGTGTCCAGCCTGCTCCAGCATACTCACTTGCCAGTGTTTGCATGTGTGTGTGTGATAAGCATTGACAAGAATAGACAGATAATGAAAAATCCCACCACTTTCTCAAATCACACATCACTCTGTTTTTTTTTGTTTCCTGGAATCTTGTGCCTTCAAAATGAAAAGAATCTGACAGTTCATCCAGCAAGTCCTCAGTTCACCTTATTCACCGATCAATCAGTGATCAAATGCAAAAGCGCCGACTGCTGCCATCCCGTTCAGCGTCTCCGAGTTCAAGTTCAGCTAAGGTCATTTTTTGGCATCGAAAAGGGAGAGGAGGCAGTTTGCAGGAGATAAGCTGCTACCACAGAATGAAATGAGCATTTTGTTTCTGTCTGAATATCCATCCGTTTCTCCTTCAGCATCCAAAGCGGGCGTCAGTGTCAGAAGTGGGTTGGTAGTGTTGGAGGTAGAGGGTCAGGCCGACCATGCTCGTGCAGCAAGAAACAACAGCAAAAACAGGAACCGATTTTTTTGTTTGTTTTTCAGTTGCAGGCGCTTGAAAAGAATAGTGCTTTAATATCAGGAGGGGTACATTGTCTTGTTGGGAAGATGTTGGTGTAAAGTCAGTCTCGATGTTCCAGCCGTATAGTTGCCAAGGCAGCCCATCAGGATTTTAATATCACTGTGGAAACAAAAGAGAGAGAATCTCAGCGTGTTACAGCAACGACAAGAAAGGTGAGAAAAAAAGAACAATGCCTCTAATAGATAAAACACAAAGACACCATGTTGCTGCAGGTTTTCTTTCCACTTGTTCAGCAAAGGATCTATGAGCCTTCAAAGCCCATTTTGAATTTTAAATGGACAAATGCAAGCCCTTCTTTTGCTTTCCCTTTAAATTAATTTCAAGACAACAAGCTTGGCACTCTGTTTTGTCCATATATGCATTGTTTATTTGATCTGGGATTTATCCACAATAACTAATCTGTTTGCTATGAAGATCAGCGATCGGAAATAAAAACACAGGAGCGGTATGTGTGAGGTGAACAGACCGCACAACAGCTGCAGTCACACCTTAAAGTAATGCACCCGTGTCTCGGTATATTGTCCCATTCATCACGTTCCCTGTTCAGCACGTTGCTCACAGCCGTGTGCAGCCGCATGTCGCATGTTCAGGTCCCGCAGAGCGAGAGGGGGGGGGCTGCAGCTTTATGGGTTCATGAAAATGTGAAACTTTATCTGCTGAGCCTCTGGATCCATTTAGGTTTAAATAAAAAAGTGTTCCCATAACAAGATTTCCTGTTTCAAATATACTGCTAATGTGTATTCATACAGTGGTGGACAGTGAACAAGTACATTTACTGGAATATTTATTTATTTATTTATTTATTTTGATAATTATGACTACTTTTCTATGAAGGTTGTCGTTTGAAGTCAGCTGTTGATTTTTTTTTTTCTTATCTAAAATAAGATTGGCTACACACCGTCTTCCTCACACAATATAAAAAGCAATCACATTAGCCGCTCTCAACTGGGTTTGATGTAAAAGTGTAAATATGTCCTTCCAGCTGTGAGAAACAAGCGCATGCATGACCTCCGCCTTTCAAAATAAAACACATGTTGTTCGCAAAGAGTAAACAACTAAACCGGCGGTGGTAAATGCATTTGTGTCGCAAAGTGGTTCAGATCACTGCTTTCAATACAGCAATGTGTTGATATTAAAAAGAAAATGTACTTTTGAATACTGAAGTAGTTTTAAAACCAAGTGTTTTAACTCAACTAAGAATTTGACTTAGCAACTTTCCCTTGTTTTGTAGTAATATTTGACCAGGAGGATCTATACTTCGACTACGGCAATGGGGTTGTGTACTTTGTCCACCACTGGATCCACATGCTGGTTATTTGTCACCTCTTGTTTGAAGAGCTCACAGCAAAGGGAGGCAAAGCTCGGTGACATTTTGGTTCTCATTGATGGACACTGGGGAGCATCGCACCCTGCAGCCTCAACCAAGACTTCGATATGAAGCCTTTTTTTTTTTTTTTTTTTTTTTTTTTTTTTTTTTATGATCAGGATATCCTCGTCCCTCCAAACGCTGAAGTGCACTCTGCAATGATTTATTATCTGTGATGGACGGTTACACATTCATGTCGCAGACTAATTTCCCAATAAAAACTATATGCATATGCCTTTAGAATACATCAAGGTATCTCTACTAGATTATATATGACTGTATTTTGTAAATTTTATATGAGGGCAGGTTTTCCTACTGTTGTATGTATTTGTAAACTTTGTCAGAATATGCTTGCCGTGTTTATATTTTGTGTTCCTGGCAATCATGTGAACATGAAAGGTGAATTGCGGGTATTTAAGATGGTGACTTTGTTGATGTTGGTGTTGATGTTTTTAAGTTTTGAAATGAAAAACCAGTAGCTCAAAAACACCAAAACAACACGTGGGCGCTGAAGTGAAGCCTTGAAACGGGGGCGGACTTGTTTGTTCTTCCAGTCTGGATTTCACTCAGCTCTGCAACTGCCTACCAGGGTGGTTTAGATGTGTGTATGTGTTGCTATTTTCAGTAATTTACTTATATAGCACTTCAGTCACAAACAAGATGCCACGTGCAGGCAGAGCAGGTGGACCGGAGCGCTGGAGACGGCAGGCAAGCAGGACTGAAGCGCAAAAAAATATTTATTCTAAATCGAAGACAGATACAACACAGGAGACGGGACAAGGTGCAGGGCGTGAGGACACACATGAAGAGAGACCGATCACTGTAGAGTCATTTCCTGTATCTGTGTCACATGGGTTTCACCACTGCACCGCCCCTTTAGGAGACTAACCCTGCGCTCCAAATCGCATAGGCCTACTTCTACTTTTTACTTTTAGCATATACTGCAGCTGCCCTTACAAAGTATGTAGTGTAGTATGCAGTACATATACGTATGCATACTATTGGGACACACTACATACATCGTCCCTGAAGTCCGACCCTCTTGCTCACTTCCGCCGCCGTCCGTAGCGCCACATTTGAATGTTGTTGTCAAAATGCCGGTGCTGTTTCATACTGCGCTGTCCTCTGTCATATTTCTGATCTTCTGTCTTTCTGTCTCTTCTGCTGTCACTGAACAAGGTTTGTGCGATTGTGTGTCTTGTTGTCTTCCGTATGCGGGCGTGGCTTGTACACACAGCTCAGTCAGTGCGATGTAACGTCCGCTGTGCAAAGGATTGTGGGTCAGAATGGCCAGAGAAGCATGCTGACATGCATACTGCGAAATCTGAGCGGATGTAGTAGAACATCCTGGTACTCTTGGCATACTGCATCTGACATACTATGTATTGGGACATACAATTTTTTTTTTTTTTTTTGCACACTAAATAGTATGGTAGTATGGGTATTGGAATGCAGGGTAAGTCAATTCACTTCAATGGGAAAAATTAATGTGACCACAGATTATAACCGATTCTTTCACCACCATAGTCACTGAAGTGAATATTAGAGCCATTTTTCACCAGCCACATATCTTCTGAACATTAACCAACACTAGCATGGTGTTTTTCAGATAAACAAAGCAGGAGAAAATTAACTTTGTGCGAGACCAGTCCATATCTCTGCAGACATTGCTTACCTACTGAAAACACAGAAATTTAAAAGGGACTTGCGCATGAAACCATAAAATTAATAGTTAAAATTAAATACAATCTTTTCTTTGCTTAATTATACTATTATAATTTTATTTAACTGTTTTTGGAGGGGGGAGAAGAGAATATTACTGCTGATATGAACGTGTACTGGATTGATATCGGATATTAGTCCAGCAGATTAAAACAAGAGGCAAATTGAGGCGCTGGTATTAAATATGAACTGTATCTAGTGTTGAATTATTTTAACATGGACCAGCTACAGTGCATCAAAAATGTCCAAGCTTTGTGCAGCAAATGGCATTTAGGAGACAGCAAGTGTGCACCGCTTCATGCCTCTGGCGCAGCTTGTGCTTTTGTAGAGAGCATCTTTGACGACAACGAACCAACAACGACTGAACTGAAAACAAGGCTGAAATACTACTGAACTGATGAATCAACAAAGTACAGGTGACAGGACAGGTGAACAGGTAAAGAGCTGATTGGCCAAGAGAGCCAGTGGGAAGGGGGCGGGGCTGACGAGGCTGACACAGAACGGGCGACAGGAAAACATGAGGGACCGACAGAACAGGAACACAACCAAAAATACCAAAAGACAAGAATAAAACGGAAAAATAAAAGCCCAAACAGGAACAAGACACAAAATCTGAAGAGGATTTCAAAAACAAACAGTGGAATCAGACAATTTGACTTTAAGGGGAAGGTCGCTCCATAGAGTCAGAAGCTTTCCAGTTAATATTACAGATTAACGAACAAGCACACTTCATCCATAGAGGTCAATTTTCTGGGCACAAATAATGTCCAAATATACTAGAGAGATATCAGAAAACTAACAACCCAGCAGGCGTACTGAGCAAAGAAAACAATTTCATTTTGTTTAAAACTAGTGTGCAAAGCAAGCTGGTTATCTGACCAGACAGTACATCACCTAAAAACCCTTTTGCAAAGCATAGCAATCTTTCCTCTTTGATTTCTGCTACCAAGAATATCTATGATATATATTTATCTTTATCCTTTTTTTCACGACCTGTCAGACTTTGCTGAATGGATGACAGGAACTTAAATGTGGCTTTAGGGGAAAATAAAGTCTTAAACATTTCATCTTTCCTGGAAATTTAAAAGGCCGGGTGTTGGAAATACTCACATCCCCAGTTGAAGGCGATGAGTGCGGTGATGATGGCGATCCCTCCCACTATTGAGACGACGGACAGGACCATGGCGTTATGGCCCAAGCGCCGGGCGCCGTCAATGTTGCCTTGTTGCAGACTGTTGCGGGACTGTGCAGAGAAACAGAATGAAGAAAATACGAGAGGAGAAGTTACACGGCTGATACAAGCAGGGATAAAGTGGACAGTAAAACTCACTTTAACTCATTTTGCTCACCTTTTTATCAGCTGAACAGAGTTACCCTGTTTTCTTTGACATAGATTTTATGATTTAAATTAATAAAATATATCATACAAAGAGGTATCAAAGTGATGTAACTTATGAGATTTCTTTTATTTTATTTTTTTTATATGAGAGACAAAAAGCATAAATTAGTTTCTATTCTAAAAATAATTACACCGGGTGTTTAAACCCAACATCAAATGTAATTTATTCTGCATGTTGTCAATGCTTCACTTGAAGTGGTGCTTTTCAGCCATTATGAGGCATCATTGTAAACACGTTGTGAGTGAATGATAATTATTATAATGAGAACATGAATGCACACGCAACATACAATTAATGATTCTTGGTGATTTATAGTTACAGCTCTGTGTTGTAAGAAACAACAACACCAACAACAACAACAACTAGCCAACAGTTTGCAAGGCTGGGGTAAACATGCAGTCACAAAATAAAAGCCAACATTCCTGGTAAGACGGAGAAACAGACCAACTTTTAAACATTATGAAACACTTGGATATCAACAGGTTTTTGAATGAATGAAAGTATGGAAAGGAAATATTAGTGTAATATTCATTTTCGTTAGCCATATTAACAGCTCTGTGTCATTTTCAGAATAAGGGTTTACAGGCACAAAAAAAAAATAAATAAATATTTATATATATATATATATATATATATATATATATATAGTTTATATAGATAGATAGATAGATAGATATAGATATATAGATATATAGTTTAGTTGGATTTAGTTTAGTTTAGTTTGTTTCAACCACTTTAAAAAAAAAATGCAATTGCCGTTGAAATGACAAAAAAAAGTTAAAAAGTTATTTCCACTGTTGTCACTGTGGACCAGCTATTCTCTTTAAAGCTCATTCAGATTCATTTCCTTTAAAGATCATTTAAAAAATCAAATGGATGATGAAGATGAGGCTACAAATGATCACAGATGATGAGGATGAAGAATGGTCCGTGTAAACATCTTAATCTAATCTTGTGTTATTTGGGTGTGGTCGTTTCTCGTACACGTCAGCACCAAACTCTGCTCGGCTTCAGAGTTTTGCACAATTTGTCCAACATGCAGATCCTGCAAAGCTGTAAGCTCATAAATATTTAACTGTTATGAAATTAGACTGCTTGAAGATACTAAATTAAACAGCATGGCTTCGAGGAAAATTCAAATCAGTGTCCAGACCAGTGAACATTAGACTGATATACACAGCTGATACTGGGACTTTATGTTAAATCAGATACCTGTCAGTGTAATCCATTTGTTGTATGATGGATGTGAGACAGTTTGATTTAATTTATTGTAGAATTTATTACTTATTGATTTATAAATATATTTATATTACACTGGGAAGACATTAAACTGAACTGATTCCAAAGTGATATTTTGATCCAAAACGCATCTGAAAGCATCACTGTTTTATTATTATTAGTAGTAGTAGTAGTAGTAGTAGTAGTAGTAGTGGTGGTGGTGGTGGTGGTAGTAGTAGTAGTAGCCGTAGTAATCTCAGTTTCAGTGGTGATTTTAGAGTCCCATGACAGCCAAAATGTTGTTTTAGATGCTTTTTCACATGAAATTATGGGGTAAAATAACACACACAACAGTATCGAATCAGTGTCTGCCTTCAAATAAGCATTTCAATCCAACCAGAGATATTCTAAAAAGGAGATATTCCACCTACAAGAATATCTGAGGCCGATATGAGGGGGCGACTGAGCGCTAAAGCTGGGCTAAACAAAGTAAAATTAATGGCATTCAATGGGAAATTTCGCCCGAATATTTATTGTGAATTAAATAAAATGAGCAGATTGTAGATAAGATGACACATGTTTGTATGAGCTTGGATGGATAAAATCTGGGGCCATTGGGTGGGATTTTTTTTTTTTTTTTTTCCCCTCTGGTTATGCAGCCAGTCAACACCACATAGCATCAATAAAAATGAAAACCCTCTGAGAACGTTACCATTTTACAGCCATCAGCTGCACACTAGCTTATAATCGAATGGCTGTGGAATGATGACAGTAATAGTAAAGTTACTTGTAAAGATTTGGAATTAGCTGTAATGATAATTTTTCAGCATCAGCCCCATTGACCGCCATGTATTTTGCTGTTTTGGCAAATGCTCAGCACTGCCACCTAATGGTCAAAAGACTGCATTGCATTTTTGATTTACGTTTCACAGCAGTCAGTGGCAGCGGTTTGAAATCTCCATGGCTTTGGTCCAACCCTAGCAACAAGCAATTTACCGCTAAAAAAAAAACACACATACGGTCTTTAACCGCCCAATCCTGAAACCCAAACTCGACATTTCTAAAGAACCGTCACAGCTAAAAGTCGTACCATGACAGAGAAGGTGAGGGCTACAATGTTGATGGGCCAAAGCGGGCAGAAGCAGGACAGGATCGCCAGGATCAGGTAGTCCCTCGGCTTGGATCCATCTATGGCACCCTCGGTGATGGCGCTGGGTTGGCGGCTGAGCGAAGGCCTGGGGGAGCCTGCCGCCACGGAGCCGGCCCGGCTGCCTAAACGTGGCCGTCCATTGGGCTGGCCGCCCGGCTTAGCATGCTGCTGCTTGGGCGACACAGAAAATGTTGGGGGAGAATATTCGACCGACACCGGACCGACTCCATTACCTGGAAAAGAAGAAGTTGGCAGTGAGGGATCGAAGGAGACTCAGAGTGAACGGAAAATTACTTTTTTCCATTTGTTAGCTACTTCTCTAGTTCACACCGTGCATCTGTTTAAAAATAATCTTATTATTTTTACCTTTTTGAAAACATTACGATTATTTCATGGCTCACAGGTTGGCATATATAAAAATTCAAACCAATAATGTTAAAGATTTTTGAAGAAACCCCACCTTCAACCATATGAAACCTGTAACTTCACAACTTTCAACGCCTGTTTTACTTCTCATGGAATTTGCAGCTCAAATTACAGAATGTGAAAAAGCATTCTTGAACTTCTGAATATTTTTGAACAGCTCAGAGTACATACAATTGAAATGCTGTTGCCATTTGACTTAAGAAAAGAAAAGGATAGAGTGTTTCAATTGGGTTCCTGTGTTTGGAGGCATTTCTTGAATGTGTGAAGGTCCTCTTGTTGGAAAAAAAAAAAAAGGGAACTACTTCTCAAACAAGAAAGACTTTCAAATATTTTTGTTGATGAGTGCTGTGGAATTCTTTCTTTTCATGACCAAGTGAACATTTCTTCTCTTTCTGTTCAATAATCCTGTGGCTCTTGAGTGTGACTGTGGTCTATGCACCGAGAGACACTGGATTTATTAATGAATAAGAGGCACAGTTCTACCACGTGTTTATGTTTTTGGACATTGTCCTCAGCCAGCCCTTTAAAGCATTTTGACCATGAAATTTGCTACTTGCCAAGATAAAACCACATAACTTCCATTAATTTACCACTGGCACCAGAATTTTTTTGTTGAAGGCTCTTAGACTGCCCCCATGTCAAAGACCCATTTGAAATTAAGCAAAAAAAAAAAGGAATTATTATTTAAAGCTATGAATGGGCAACATGGACAAAACCAAGTTGACAACACTGTAGGACTGGAAATGTGTTTTCGGAAAATGCTTGCCAGCTGTTAAAATAGTTACAAGAGAGAAAAAGAAGAAAAGAGTCATAGAAAGACACCTTGAAGGACTGGAAGAGCAGAGCCAAACGGCAAAGTGGATTATTTTGGAGAGGGAAAGGTGTGACGGAGCCAAATGGAACAGAAAGGAGTTGGAGAATGATGCAGAAAAGTGACAGCGCCTCTTTAAATCATCTCTGTCGCTCAGTACGTTTACATGTGCACTGATTTTCCACTACCATTCCAAATATGCCATGCGAACGACATGACATATGACCATTTAGATATCCCTATTAAAGCCTTTTTCCAAGTGTGGCATTTTCCAATTAAGACATGAGATATTATTCAGGTTTTAGAGGCATTCTCTGGTCATGTATACAGCACATCCGGACTCTGCGTCTCAATCAGGGTTTCAGCAGCAGTTTGCGACACATGACCTCTTGGCATTTCACGTTCAACTCTGTTGTAAACAAACCAGCAGCCAGCAATGAGGCTGAGGCAGAGATGCATTCACAAAAGAAAAGCCCAAATTTCTAGTTGAAAGCAGAAGAACACCGACTTTTAAATTATGAAAGACTCAGATATCATCTGGTTTTTTTTTTTTTGGATATGCACAAAAATCGCAGCACTGACCTTTTCAGTAAGGTGGTTGAAGGAATAAAAGAGGGAGGCTGTGTTCACACAGTCATACAAATCAGAGTATGCACAGCTACATGCAAACGGGAATATTAGAGGAATATTCATCTTCATTAGCCATGTAAACAGCTTAGTAGGAATATTGTCTTTTTGAGAATAAGGGAAAAAAGAAGAATATTTTGTGCATGTGAACGTAGTCACTGTGATTTTCCAGAGCGGTCTGGGAGTGAGACAGATAACAAGTAGTGAAACAGGTAGAAAGAGTGTGTTAAGTGACATTTGGTCTTAATACAGCATCATGCATGAGGGGCAGGGGTAGGGGACTATTTGAAGCATTTATTTACTAGTCTCCATCTTCTCATCGATCACTGCCAGATGGTCCTTGGCCATGCCCTCCTCCGTGTGGGTGGCTTCATCAGTGTCTGTTGTTTGGGGTGGGGCTGGCTGCTCAGCGCTGGTCGGCTGACACGTCACCGGGCCGTTCATGGCCTCCGCCTCTGGCTGCGTGGTGGTCGGCTGCTCCGGCTGCTGCGCCTCCTCCGCTCCGCCGGAGGGCTGGGTGGTGCTGGGACTGGAGGCCATTGGAAGATGCAGACAAAGCTCTGGTTTTCGGTTGTTGGAGAGAAGTCACGAGGGCGGCTCTTTCTGAAAACACATAAACATGTAGAGTCAGTTTCATTGTCACCACACCGGCACCTTAAAGGGGCATCAAGTATGATTTTAAATTCTCGTAAACTGACCGTGATATACCTGAGGGGGATTAATCATCATTTTCAGTAAAAGTGTGTGTGTTTTCCCTCTGATTTTTTTTTTTTTCAGTATGATTCAGATGTATAATACAATGCCTATAATCATGGGGAAAATGTAAAGCAATTCAGCTGAAACTCGACTATTCCACAGTGTAGAGTGAGAGGGAGGGAGGGAGAGAGAGATATTTGCTTGTTTGTACGCATAGTGTTCGTTCCAGAAATAGTCTAATTCTTTTCATTTCTAAAATTAGTTGAGGCAGTTTTTCAGGTCTGATCTGCTCTGCTGATACTGGCGGTGTGAAGTTGAACTCAGAGGACAGAGGAAAAGGACTTTGTGTCCTCTGAGTTTGCTCGGTGCAGCAGAAATGTTGTGTCTCCCCGCTTTTTTTTTTTTTCTTTCACAAAATCGCCAACTTTGAGAAATTTAAGTCGGGGTACAGCAGCCAAAGATATAGCCTATTCCTCCAGGGAAGATTTAGTTTCTTCCTTTTTTTAAAAAAAAATTTTTAACAGAGGATGCAAATCACATCAAAGCGATGCCAGTTATTATTGTCGGTGCCAAAACACACTGCTTCCAAATACTGCATGTTAATTTAAAATGACTCCCAGCCTAAAGCGCCGCCCCTCCCCACATAGACAGGCCCATATAATCTGAGGCAAAGGTGTAATAATAATAATACTAATAATATAAAAATATCAGTCTGATGAGAGCTTGAGTTTAAATGAGATCCTAAAGGGGCAATCTGTACATAACATTAAAGAAAATGTATTTAATAATGTAGTTTTTGTTCCTCTTAGATCACTTAACTGACTCTCAATCATCACTCCCAAAAACACTCTGCAGTTATTCAGCAGGAAAGACAGACATAAAATACTCATCTTCTTGAATAAGACTGGCGCTTTGTTTCATGTCAAAGCTTCATGTCAAACTTTTCACCAAATAATGACAAGTTATTAGGATGTAACCACAGATATTGACTTGGCAGTGGACTGATAGCTTGATTCAAATACATAAAAATATACATATACAGTAATAATATATATGTGAATAACTGTAATTCCACCACTACGCCAACGCCATGTTTGTTACGTGGTTTAAAGGCTGTTTGTACCACCAAAGTGTTTGGAAACACGTTAATAACAAATTTCGGCACATAGATTTTTTTTTTTTTCTTCCCCAAAAGGTTTGGTGCATTTTTATGCATGTTTCAGTCATCCAAAATATCTAAAATACCCTCATTCCCATGGACTTCTAATAATCAAGGTTGTACTGTAGCTTGTAGCATGGTAAAAAGTAAAAAAGTTCTTATTTATCGCGTTATTTCACTCCCACCCTAATGTGGCTGCATTCTTTCAGCATAAATAAATCTCCATGTGATTTCATTTGATAAAAATTGTATTATCTTTCAGCTGTACAGACATGATAAATACCACAGTGGTACGGCCAAATGCTATCTGGATGCACGGCCGAGTCGACTCACACACACACACACACACACACACACACACACACACACACACACACACACACAGAAAGAGAAAAGTGGCTAAGCTTTGACGTTTTGCCATCCCGTGCTGCCAGCAGGCACTGATTTGACCATGTTGCTATGGACCTGACAGGCCTGCTAGAGAAACAGCTCCTTCAGGAGGATATTTGGAAGACGACTCCATTGCGGCAACTACACAAGTGAATATTGCAACGGCCTGCCAAGACAGGATTGATGACTTGTATTGTTTCCATGGCGACAGGCCGCTATGCCTCGCCTTCCCTGTGTAAAGGCTGACTGAAGATAAAGAGAGGCAGAGTCTGCACTTACACACGGTGTGTTTTGGGTCACGGTACAGTTCACCTCCTCTGGCTAACGGTGCCGCTGAGGTGGGACTCGCTCGCACTGAAACTGAACAGATCGAAACGGCAAGAAGCTGCTCCTCAGACGTCGCCCGCAGCGGCTGTCTGACTGCAAAAAGCACCAACTGCCTTTATCTTCCATCTGTCAGAGTGCACTTGCATTACTCATGCTTCATAGCCTCTGTCAGCAACTCTGTCCACAACTGGTGTGTGAATAATTTTGGGCTGAATAATTTTGGGGCTGAGGACTCGGAGACATTTCATTCATCATTTAAAGCTGAATCCAACAGGTCATGAAACACATAGCTCGCTCACTGTAAATATTGACATCTCATCTGCTTCACAAATGCTACCTTTAATTTAGTTTTATTTTTTTATAACTCCATTTTGATACAATGAGAGGTGCACCAGGTATGTACGAATGTCAAAATAAGTACCAGAACCAGATTCAAAGAGCAGACGAGAGACTTTGAAAGACAGCGAAGGGTTAGGGAGCTAAAACGGCGACTCCCAAAGCAATTAACCTGCCAGTGCTTTCGTTCCTTTTTGAGTGAGCGGCAGGATTAACGTTACTGATGACGGTGTCTACAGTGAGCTGCTAATTAGAGTCAAAAGGGGAAATTAGCAGGGAGAAATCGAAGTCATTGGTTTTTGGCTCTGCAGCAGCAGCACAATGACTCAGGACTGGTTTAATTATGTATCTACAGTCTACACCAGTATGCCAGTTTACTGATATATCTGCTCTATCTACTGGCCAACGTCGTCCACCTCTGATATGACAGAGGCTCCTACTTTCTTGACTCAGCAGCTTCACAAACGTCTGTCTGTAAATTCTGATATTAAACCTGCCTTACTCTGTTTGTTAACCCTCTGCAAATTTTCATTTTGACTAGTAATCAATTATAATATTATCATTGAACCTTAATTTAACCAGATGAAGACATTTTCCCAGTATAAAAACAAGATGATCACAAAATGAGGTCAAATAAGGTAAATAAATGGAGAGTTATAGTGTTTTTTAACCTCTCCACAATAAAAACTGGAAGGAAATATTGAATATTTGTTTTAAATACAGGACCTAAACACCTACAAAATTTATTTTCTAACACTGCATGAGATATAATTGTTAGTCTTTCTTTTTATTCTTTCTCTCCATACTTGTAATCTGTTTTCTGTGTCGCTTTGCTGTGTCTCACTGTTTGTAATTGTGCCTTGGTTAAATAATGGTTGACTAAAATAAATAAATAAAATAATGCCAAGAGGAGGGTGATTCTATTTTTAAAAAATGGAATCAGTACATTCAACACTGTGGTGTTTTCTTTGAGCTGGTATCTATTGCGCTTGCACCCTTTTAAAACTGATCGACTGACATAATGGAGCCGATATCAAACCGCTTGAGACTGTTTCTGCCGTTTCCTTCCGTTCTGTGGAAATGTATGTTACACGGCATGCTGTCTGATCCTGTGTGGAAAGTGAAGTGTGGTCAAATGAGGCCAGCGGATCCCGCTCAGTGAACAGAATCAGGATCGAGATCAGGATCATGATCAGCTGGCCCTGGTCCACGTCTGCCCTCGGGCCTGAGCAGATCTGCAGTGTTCCTCTGTCCCTGTGATGGTCCATAACAGAGACATGATCAATCTCCTCAACAGACTGAATCCTGACCATTTCCCTTTCTCTCTTATCTCTGTCTCATTTGACACACACTGTTTTTTTAGGTGGTGGCCATGTTAGCACCACACACAGTCCTAACCCACTGAAATCCACCAAAAATACTTCAATCCAGAAACTTCATTTGATTACTGTGCTGCACTTAGATTATGGAGCCTTCATGATACCGTATCTGGAATGTGAAGTCAAGTTATTGTAATCCACCTGATGTTTCAAAATGTATATGAAAGAATATAAAATGATAATAATGAGCTCAACTAGTGAAGTGCATGTTGAGCTGACAAGACAGAGAGCAAAGAAATCAGCAAGGAAAAATTAAACAATAATTAAGAAATAAAACAATGATTGTCTGTGAACAACAAAACGATATCGGTGGGATTTGCAGAGTCTGAAAACCAGAGACTGTAACTCCATGAATGTAACATGACAGGAAGTCTCCAGGCTCACCCTCATTTATGCATAATTAACGAACACTGATGCCCATGTATGTGTGAGATCATTTCACACACACACACACACACACACACACACACACATACACACACACTACCAAGTGTAGCACCAGCATCAAAGAGAAGACAAAAGGAGGTAAAAATCCAGATGGGAGTATCTGAGTCCCATGCAAACTGAGCCCGGGGGGGGCGACACACCCACTGGGTGAGCGGCACATGCGTTACAGCGGCAGGCAGTGAAACATGTCAAACAGAAACATTTTCACAGCAGGTGCACAATCGATCAGTAACAGAGCTCTTACCTGTTCCTAGTCAACGGGATGCTGCACAGTCATTTTCATTTTGCTCCTGCAGAACATACAGCCCAGTCCGGTGCTGATAAAATGGTGCAACAGAACCAAGAAGAGATGCTGATGTACAATTCTGAAGCAAATACTTGATCAACCAAAAAAAAACAAAAAAAAAACAAAAATGAAATTAAACAAACAAATAATTAAATAAATAAAGGGCGGAGCAGCTTTTTAATTAGTGATAAAAGCTAAAAAAACGATTTTGCCTCTGCTCAATTCATTCTTTTGATTTCTAGCAGCGTAGACTGGACTCCTGCTGCTACAGCTCCCTCCCTCTCTCCCTCCCTCTCTCTCTCTCTCTCTCTCTCTCTCTCTCTCTCCCTCTCTCTCTGTCTCTCTCTCCCCTGCAAGAGGTAACAGTGAAGGGAGGGGTGCTGTGAAGGAGGGAGATGCGTGTGTGTGTGTGTGTGTCTGAAGCAATGCACCCCCCCAAGATCCTTTCTCAGTATCAAGGTTTATACCACTTCTTGTCATTACTTTCAAAGTAAAAGCCCTATGCCTCATGTTTTCACATGGTTATTCCTATGTAAACAGCAAGTAATGCCCTAACAAAGTGTGCACATTCCTTACACACGTACAAATTTCACATATTTACTATTATTATCCAGTCAACACACCTGTAAATACGGTATGCATCACCCTCTACAATAAAGCTACTATTGCAGGCTAAATATAAAGCATACTTTGCACAGCATGTATATAAACAGTCACATATTTGTTTTCTTTATATCCTCATATTACATACATTGCATAAATGTTGTTGTTTTTTTAATCTTCCCTTATGTCATGCTTATTATACTTGATATATTCAATTCAATTCAATTTTATTTATTTGTATAGCCCAGAATCACAAATACAAATTTGTCCCAAAGGGCTTTACAGAAAAATACAACATCCTCTGTCCTTAGACCCTCACATCGGATGAGGAACAACTCCCTAAAAAACCCCTTTAACGGGGAGAAAAATAGGAAGAAACCTCAGGGGAGCAACAGAGGAGGGATCCCTCCCCAGGACGGACAGACGTGCAATAGATGTTGTAAACACAGATAACAAACAATAAAATGTATGAGGATAGATAGGTGGCGGATGAGGGATGATGACGCCAAGGTAAGCCGGATGCACCAGAGCAGCCAGGGACCCGGGCCACACAGCCACCTACACCATGAAGACCTGGATCTGAAGTAGACAGAGCACACACTCGGACAAACACACATCAATCATTCACACACACTCACACAGAGACAAATGTGGCACATTAATTATCTTAAATATCACTGTATATACTGATTATACATTGTGCATACATTTCATTTATTTTTATTTTAAACTTTTATTCAGTATATCTTACTATTGTAACTTAACACAACCTAATGTTATAATTAATTGTTTGAATAATTCATATTTGTCCACATTTTTACTTAACACGTCCTGGTGTTAAAATTATCAGTTTGCTTTAGGTACTATTTAAATATCTCTAATTTTATTTACGTTTAATTTTTTGTTCTTTTTGTATTTGTTGCATCTTGTTATTATCGATTGTTGCTGCAGCAGTTATCATTTCCCATCTGATCTTGCTGAGGAACGTGTTGCATCGCAAAGTGGTGCCTTTTATTGTGAAGGATGCCCCTCCTGTTTCCGGGCTCATGTTGGTTTGCTTGCTGCATCATTTCTTTTCCTCTCCATCCTGCCTCTGTTTCTGCTGACAGGACATAATCCCAATGCGCCAGTAAGCCGTGCCCACTGGTTTTACTGGTCTCCTGCAGCCACCTCATCAGTCTCAGTGCTCTGACTAATGTCTGGCTGCTGACATCCAAACCGCCCCAGCGTGTGCGATGAAAACATTTTCAAACACACCCCAAAAATCAAATAACCAGTGTAAGGCTTCAGTGGAGGAAATATCTCTTATTCTCTCTTTTTTAAACCTGCTGTTTATGTCGCCTTACAAACACAGATGGGCCATGTTGCACTTTAATGCAAAATAATAATAATAATCACACAAAGAAACGCACACATGCACGCGCGCACATACACACATCTTGCAGCAATTACTCCTAGTCTGTGGTTGAAATGAAAACAGGTGAGCAAAATGCCCACGTTTTTGAGTTTTTATGTGTGAGTGCGTGCGTGTGCGTGCGTGCGTGTGTGCGTGCGTGCACGTGTTACCTAGCGCCACCCTGTGGCGGACAGCAGCAGTGCCTCCACCGGTAGAGCGACACAAACTGTTTCCGTTTTCGTTTGTTTGTCCTATTCTTCTTCCGGTGTGGATGCCGCAGCTGTGTTTATGGTTTCAAAATGACCAAACTGCAGCTGTTGAACGCTTACCTGACAGAGCGGCTGGCCGTGGTGGTGAGGGAGATCCTGGACGTGGTCGGGGACACCGTGACCGAGTACCGGGAGGAGACAGCCCGAGCGAAACGGGAGAACGAAAGCCTGCGGAGACAGCTGCGGGACATCCTGCTGCTGGAGGCCGAGACGGACTGGCTGAGTAAGAGCTACAGCCTGCTAGCAAAGCCCCGATACGTTTCTGTGTGTGTGTGTGTGTGTGTGTGTGTGTGTGTGTGTGTGTGTGTGTGTGTGTGTGTGTGTGTGTGTGTGTGTGTGTGTGTGTGTGTGTGTGTGTGTGTGTGTGTTTTGAATTGAGGAGAGCGTCACGCCAGACTTAACTCAAAAATCTGGTATTTTCAACCGGCCTTAGAGTAAAAGACAAATCATAAGGAGCCGATCATCAGTTCGGCATTCATCTAATATCCCAGTCGGCATAATTAGTATCAATATTTGAACTTTAGAATCGCCCTCTTGAAAATGTGTTTGGTGTTATTGCAGTGAAAAGCACCTTAATCGTGGACGGTGGAAGGCTAAGCCAGCAGTGTAAATCAGTCAGAAAGTTGAGATTTTATTAAAATAAGTGCTCCTTGGTGAATTATTCCTATGCCGAATTTGTTATTGGAAGCTGTTGGTTTTGTAATGGTATTGAGTTTTGGTCCAGAAGCTAAATCTGTTCGCTATAAAGTGGTGCAACAGTAAAGTGTCAGATTTTTAAATAGCGTTTGGTGCGCCGTTCTCGCCATACGGAAGAACTGGGTTAGTGAGCGTATTGTTACCTGCTAACTTTCAAAACTGAGCTATTTTTTGTACAATCTGTAGAACCAACGAGGCTCCAAGAAGACATGATGGTTTTGTAGTATTAGAGGCATAGCTGATGTAATAAGGCATCCAATTACTTTATTTATAAAAGGTGCTGAAGTAAGTTTCAGGTGGCTACCCATAACCACAACCTGGATGTGAACCCAGTGAACCTTGTAGAGAGTAAATCATACCAAAATCTGTTCAAAAATTAGACAATTAACCATGTACCTTTTATAAAACATGATTTCATAGGTTTTAGAGTCTCTGGGGATCTACAAATTCAACTTGTATAACTATGGTATATAAGATAGCAAGGGGACTCAGTGCAAATGTGTTTTAGTTGGGCTTTTCCCCACATGCACAAGTGTACGTCACCACTTTATCCAGCCTTCTCCATGGGGTACAAATGAGCAGACATGTCTGTCACAGAGGAGAAGTCACACTTTCCTCAAGCAGCCCTCAGATTGCAGTTCACGAGTATTTTACCAGGCCTCTTTACATAATTTGTTTCAATAGCTAAATTAATATTATTAAAGTTTCCCATAAATATAATACTCTTTATCTTGTTGTTGCAAATCTTTATTTTATTTGTATTGGATGTATTTTCAGTGTAAACATATTAAAATATTCAAGTTAAAGGTCACTTTGAATATCTTTCTTATTACTAGGCATCTATAAAACTTTGCAGCCATCTTTGTGTAGAATGTATTTCTCCCCCTGCAAAAGATTGTGGGCTGAAGTCTTTCTACAAGTATTATAACATTTAGGTATTTATTTGAATCATGTTAGTTTCTCCATTAGGCTGCTGATACCTGTTATTAAGAGTGCTGCACACAAGCAAACTGATTCATCGTTCAGTGGGTGGAGGCTGAATCATTGAATCTTGATACTTTTCTAACGATATTAGAGAAGTGCATCTTTCTCCTGTGTGAGCCGTGTGGATCAGATAGTCACTGCTGCACTTACAAAGAGGCTTGAAATCTCAGGATTAGTCCAGAGGTGTTGTGGGTAATGACACATTTCATGCACCTCTAAGTAGGGCTGGTCCGTATATCAACAGTAAATTCAGATTGTGGTAAAGATTAGATAACATCTGAGATTTTTGGATATTGTAATATCATGATTTGGCGTAACTGTTCTGTTTTCCTGGTTTTAAAGGCTGCATTACAGTAAAGAAAAATAGTTTCCTGAACTTACTAGACTGCCCTCGGTTGTCTGTTACTTACCTTTACCTGATAGGTCATCAAATCCACATTACTAATTACTGTTTATCAAAAATCTCATAGTGTAAATATTTTGTTAAAACCTCAATAGTCATCCCTTTAATATCACCATAATGTTGATATCAAGGTGTTCAGTCAAAAATATTGTGATATTTGATTTTGTCCATATTACCCAGCCCTACTTCTGAGTTTCAGGAAAGCCTTATGAAATTAGGGTGTGTCTCAAAGTTTTACTTAAGACTATACCTGATGCTACCTCGTGCTTCAGGAAAACTGCTCCAGTGCAGTTGGTAATTAATGCCACTGGTGTGCCTTTCAGTTTAAATGTTAACATTATTATTAGTACAGTACGTTATCAATCAGGGCTGAGACAGAACAGTTACTATGCAAATACAAACCAAATGTTCTCCAAAAGCTGGAAAACCAGAGAACGAAGATCTGGCACGTCATGTCTTAATTGTGTGTATGTTGCTGCTCTGCTGGAAGGTTCAAGACATGTTGGTCTGATTTAAACCTATAGTAAGGAACTTTTACCTATATGTTACCATAAGTTATGTTCAAACCAGCCAAACAAGTTTATACAGTGATAATTAAGCCTGTCACTCACCAGTATAACTCCCTGCATTTTTCATTGTTGCGACATTGCAAAACCGAGCGTCTGAAATGTTCTAGTCTTTATTCAGCACCAAGAGTCTCCTGTTTCCATTTTCATTCACATAACCTCATCAAAAATTTGACCTGTTTTGTCTGCTTGGATTCTAGAAAGTTACTAAATGGATGCAATCATTTTCTTCTTGCTGCTTTTGCTATTATTCACCATAATTATTTTTGTTCACTGTTGTTCCAGGGTCCACCAGGCCCAGTCTACCTTTTGCAGCCGCTGAGCAGCAGTCCAGTGAGCAGGAGCTGAGATCCTGTTCAGAGGAGCCAGACTCATCTCTGAGCCAGACTAAACAGGCTCCAGCCAGAGCGCTGAGCCGGCAGCATGAGCAGGTTGTGTCTGTGCAGTTACTGTCGGTCCAGAGCAGGACTCCGCCCGTGCAGCCGCCGCAGGACCAGCTGGAAGGACCGGAAGAAGTCGACAAGAAGCCCAGGCCTCAGGAGCCTGTACTGAAGCCTGAGCCTGACCCTGACCCTCAGCAGGAGGCTTTTGTAAACGCCCTGCCTCTCACCTCCCAGTCCAGCCTCAACACTCCCTCTGCCTCTGGCCCCAACATTCACACTGACACTTCAGCGCACAGAGAGGAGCCTCTCGCTCCCGTTCAAACGCTAATCAAAACTGAACCGGCAGAATACGAAGTGATGGCGGCTGACCCTGAAAGTCACACCACGTCGGTCTTCTCAGACTCTCTGGCACCACACGGCCACACTCGCATCGCACCGGACGAGGCAAGTTTTAGAAATGTGTCAGACGTGGATAGAATGGGGTCGGTGCGTGCGGACCGACGTGAAGGTCATCGAACCAAGAAGGGCCCCCAGGATAAGCTGCCTTTGAGCGATATGGCTGACGAAAGCATAGTCACAACAGCTGGTCACAGGCAGGAGGCCGTGCATCGCTGTCCCCGCTGTGGGGAGTCCTTCAGCCAGGCCAGCAGCCTCCGCCTCCACATGGAGCAGAAAAGAAAAACCTACGCCTGCGACTGGTGCTGCAAATCCTTCGCCCAGTCAGCTGACCTGCGGCGCCACCTACGCACTCACACAGGAGAGAGACCCCATCGCTGCACCTTTTGCTCCAAGAGTTTCAGCCAGAGAGGCAATCTGAGGAGACACCTGCGCATCCACACGGGGGAAAGGCCGTACAGCTGCCCGTACTGCTACCGAACGTTCAGCGACGGCGACACCATGAAGAAGCACAAACGCACTCATTCTGGAGAGAGGCCCTACCGCTGCCTACAGTGCTCAAAGACTTTCACCAGCGCCAACGGACTGCAGATCCATCTAAAGAAGGACATGTGCTTTGTGTCCAGCGCGTGATCAGTCGGTTCAGGACGTGGCAGCGGGCTCCAGTGGGTGTGGACTGGCGTCAGAGCAGAGAGAGAGAGAGAGAGAGAGAGAGAGGTGTCAGGGTGCAGCGTGGGCGGGGCGCTGACTGATGCATTCATGGTTTTGAGGCGGCTGCACTTTGGCACCTGCAGCATCCATGCCTTCTCATTTATTTGTCTATTTATTTGTACGTTTTTGCTGTGATGTTGGACTCTTACGTTTGTTATGTTTTTCACCAGGCACCTGTCACATCATGAGGAAATATGTACCATTTTGGTCCGTAAGTCAACCAGAAAATGGATTTAGCGTTGTTAGCATTCCTTCAAAACAAACGGCTGCCTCTAGCTCGAAACAGCCCAGTTTGTGGCCAGTAGTGCCCCTTGGTTTCAGTGATTAATGCTAAAATACTGGAGCCTATTTTAACACGCTAATGCACAACACGGGTCAAATGTGACCCGAGTTTTCATTTTATGTATCTTTGTATTTAATGCATTTTATTACATAGTATTCCATTGATTCCTTATGTTTATTTTTCTTTTTTACTTTTTGGATAAAAAAGATTTTTGTATTACTACCCCATGAATGTACAGCATGGGTCAAAATGTCAAAAATGACCCGGGCTCATTTCTTATTTAATGTGATGCATCACTGAGTGTTTCCTAGCTAATTTATTTCAGTATCATGTATCATGTACACTAATTGAATATCTTGTTTTTCAATAGCAAAATTACTTACTTTATGAATAGGTGCACAGTTGACAACAGTAAAATAGGTTCCCAACTGCAAATATGCACAAAAATCAGCAGTTCCAATCAAATGCCATTGTTTTTGATCCATGTCTGCAAACCTGAGGTAGTAATACAAAAATGGTTGACATTCACAAAGTAAGAACGGCAAAATGAATTAAGTTAGCTAAAGACAAATGTAGAAACTGCTTCCAGATGTTCTTACTAATGTCTCCTGCAGGAAAACTAACTCACACTGAAGTGACTCTAATCAAAATGCACAGGCCGGAAAGAGCTTTTACATCAAACCAACCTTACAAATTGACAGCAGTGGTGTATCTCGTGCAGGGAGTCTCTTAAGATGGCAGAAATCTTTTTGCTGCGGGCCATGTGCTGTGCTCCATAACACTTTAACACAGCGTGAGATGGAAAGCTGGCTCTCATGTTTGTACAACAGTCAACGCTGCATGACCCCTCCCACACGGACCTCACTGTTGTCTTTTCAAAATAATTTTTTAACATCAGGTACAAAGTCTCACTTGAGTCAAGAAATGCAACATGTTTAGAAGTCACCTGTGGGCAGTGTGGGGGTTATCTCCCAGTCAGTTGCAGCCAAAAAATTAAAAAAAAAAAAAAAAAAAGCTTAAACAAGTGGAGCAAATATTCCCATTCGGATGAATTCCTTTATTGTTTAGCTCAGCAGCACTGTGCTCTGGTTTGGTGAGCTGATTTCCCACGATGGTGCAAGGACTATGAGGGTTGAAGGAATAATTGTAGGTTGCAAGCCCAAGTAACCTCCTTATGTAAATGAAGAAGTGTTTGGCACCATCAGGAAGGGCAGTAATACACTGTTTTCTCAACGCAAGTAGTTCTCACGAGCTAAGATGAACTCCAGACAGACGTATCGGAGTTCATTTGTGTTGTAAGTGACGCTAATTAACGAGTTAGAAGAGGCTAATCTTCTCGGTCAGTATCCTGCTTCAAAGTAGACTGATTTGCACAATACTAACAGTAGAAAAAAAAATATCTTATTTTCGTGTTAGAACGCTTGGATCATCCATCATGTACCGGACTGTCAGATCCTTACCCCTGGGTAGTGATTCTGCGTAAGTAACAGTTACTATTTCACAGGAAAATGTTAGAGATGGTGACAGTGAGGCGAGACTGGACACTCCTTTGGACTGCAGAAATTACAGAGAACAGACTTGTGATATTTCACACTTTTCTCCGTCAAGATCCACAGAAAGCAAGAAGGGACATCACAGCTGAACAAGCCTAGGAGAGAACAGACTCATACTGTGGCATAGATGGGAGTGTGTCTAAGTGTGTGTGTGTGTGTGTGTGTGTGTGTGTGTGTGTGAGTGAGTGAGATTTCTGCAGAGCCTTCCTTTGTGTGATTGTCAGTATTTTGCACTGATGTGCAAGGCATCCCATTGGATTGGAAAAGAAAAAAAAAAATCACAGAGATGCACCACGGTCCAATAACTTGCTATTTTGAATCATTTAAGTCCAAATTTGTGATGTCAACACCGAAGATGATGACAAAAATGCATTTGTAGAAGTTTACAGAGATCTTGGAATGGTCTGTGGAGAGAGAGAGTGGCTGTCTTTTAAATTTTATATGATAATGCTGACATTTTCCCAGCTCCTATGGCTCAGCTTGTATCTAATAGGAGAATAAAGTGAACAGTAGCAGATAGGCCTGAGCTGAAGTTGTCCCTCACTTGGATATTAATAGGTTGAAGAAAAATTGCTGTAACTTATTGGTTTGTGTGTGTCCCATCTGTCTGTTCATCCACATGGAAAAATGATGATTTATTAAAAGTTTTTATCCAGATTCCTGTTTGATTTGAATGCTCTTCATTTTCAGCCATTCAGAAGAGATTACACACTAATACAGCGGCAAATATCAAATGTGTAAAAAGGAATACTCCAATGTTTTGGGTGAAATACCCCTTTCAATTCTATGTTCGATACCATTTTCACAGCTGTACGTCCAGTAGTTTGCTTCCTATGGGTAGCATTTCATGTTAGCTTAGCGTAAAGACTTGAAGTCTGTGGGAGTCATTAGCCTTGCTCTGACAATGTGGCAAAAAATTAAATGTAATTAATTAAATCTGTCTGACAAGAGCTTGGCATGGGTAAATATGTTCAGCTTGCATTGTGTTTGATGTTGTCTATGTCCATTGTTCAGGCCAGAACCTTTATGTAGACTTTATGTAGGTGTACTTTCAGTCAACATGTTGATCCAGTCAAGAAATCGAATTGTAGAAAAACGTCAGAGACACGAATCAGCAATTCTGTGGGAAACCTGTATTATCAGCTTTGCATCACACACACAAAAAAAAAAAAAAAAAGAAAGCCAACAACTGGATATGCATCGGTTGCCTTGGCGTACCAGGGGGTGGCAGTGTGTGATAAGCTGTGCCAGAAAGAGACTGCACATGATGTGTGTGTTGTACAGGTGAAGTCCTGGCTCACACACACCAGTTGTTGTTTGTCCTTTGGGATTTGGTACACGGCAATGGATGTTTTGTTGGAGCTATGTTGGGTTCAAGGTAACGTGTCAGGAACCAAATTTCTAGGAATGACACTGCACCGGTGGCTCGGTAGCCAGTGGTGCAAGAGGTAACCGAAAGCAAAACCCCAAAAGAATAAAACGTGACTGATACTCTGCAGTGTCTCGTTTCTGCTGAGGCAGATACCGAGGAACAGGTGCTGATAAGCTGATGAGTATTAAATCTTAAATTACAGCTTGCTTGTGCCAAAATACAGAAATGACTTGGCATGGCTCTATACAGGCATCAGTCATCTATCTATCATCCATCTTGGCATCTATCTGTTAACATTATCAGTCAGTCAGTAAGACCAGCATGTTGCCAGAAACAGGCTGCACCTCCAGCACTTCACCAGCACTTACCTCCCTCAGTTTTAAACTTTTAAGATGAAATTAAAGGACTGTTTGTTGAAAATACTCCTGGGGACTTCTTAACTGACTTTTGCATTGTAAATATTGCAGATGCCTGTTATTTATTTCACGCTGAACCGTGACACTCAGCCAGGCTGTGATGTGTCTTCCTAACCTTGTTTTTTGAAAGTGGACCACATTGGAAATAGGCTTTAAAAACTTTCCGTGTTATCCTATCTTACTTTAATTAATGAATGGCGTGGCTGTTGGCTGTGCATTACTTTTGGGACCACGCTGTGTCCCTCCAGAGCGTAACACTTGGTGAGGAACTACCCAGCAGAGATGTTGGCGCTGCAGTGCTACTGACTCAATGCTTGCAACCATGAGGAGTTTTTCAGCTCTGTGGCCTGGAGGACATCCAAACAGGAGCAGAGGGGCTGAGTGCTGATGTACACTCAGTCCCAAGTTGTCTTGAAGAGAATGAACCTCTCAAGAAGAGAGTTTGTTTTACAGTTTGAAAGTGAACTGTGTGCCCGATAACGGCGCTCAGAGAGATGCTGCACCGGCTTCACTGCTCGCATGTAATGTAATTTAGGAGTCAGGAAGGAAAGAGTCGTGTGGTAGCTATGATTTATGAAAGTGGAAAACAGGCTGACTCATTTCCAGCGTTTGTTTTTGTTCTCATAAGGCTCTCAAAACTTAATTCATCCATTATTGGGTGTAGAAAACATCAGGAAACTGAAAATCTGAGGTCCTTTCTGTGCAAAGACAGGCCTATCGGTTGATCTCTGACTCAAACAAGCATTTTGCTGGGGATGAATAATGACTTTCACCCGGACTCTCACACATAAGATTGATGTGATCCAATCAAAACCCAACCTCAGTTTTTATTCCTCCTGGCTCCATTTGATTGATTCTTCAGCTGCACTCCTTATCATCTGCCAGGCTCAACAAAGCAAAAGGGAGTGAGCCACAATAACGTAGCTCGTTTGCATGGCACATCGATTTAGTGCTATTATATTACCTAACATTATATCAATAATCTACTTATTTAAACCCATTCATGTGAACTTTCTGATTGACATCTCATAGAAGAAGAGATGGCGGGCTAACAAAACACTCCCATCGAATACGGAGCTTCAGATGATATGAGTCATGGGCTTTCTCACATCAGCTCGAGCACTACAATCCTCCAAAGTGGATGTTTTTCACAAGTGAGCTCTACAAGTGTTTTCCCTGCAGTGTTAGCTGGGAAAACACTTGTAAACATGTTGGCGCAACACTGGTAAGTTCCAGCAAACAGGATATTTTGTCTTTGCTGGATTGATGGTTGGGTCCAGACAGTATCATTAGAGGAGCTGAAGCCCACCGAGCCGTGCTGGAACAGATTACTGTGGAAAATGCAGCCCCTAAAACCACATTTTATTTTAGTTTTTAGCTTTTAGGAATTCTCTTAGGCTTATGTTAACCACAGACCTGATTTTCTGCATAAGTCAAAACAATATGGGAAAAAACAAACATTGGAAATCTGGCCGGGATACCCCTGCCGCAAAAATGCTAATGCACATCTGAGTTTCAGGACTACAAACAGTAACACTGTGACCATAGCCTTGATTCATCTACAAAGAAATGCAATCTTTCTGATCACGAATGTAACCCGAGAATGATCAGAGATGACCATCGTAGCTGGAGAAAACAAAACATCTGCACTCAGATGGTCATACTGTCTGACCTCTTGTGTTTACAACCTCATGAAAGGCTGCTTCTTTGGCTTTTCCAACATCAGACACACCAAAACACCAGGTTGGTAGTCCACACAAAATTACAACGTATAAACTATAATAAAGAATGGCGATCAGGATGCTGGTTTCTACTGGAGTGGTTTTCTCAGTGGAGTCCCTGAGTGGCCTCCAGGGCATCTACACTTCACCTGAAGGTTGAAAACCCCTGATCTACTGCACAGCAGAGCTGTCAGGGGCACAGTTTTTATAGTTTTGTATTTTTCATTAGTTTTTATTTTTATTTCATTTTCATTTTTGCCTCTAATTCAGTTTTGTTTCAGTTAGTTTCCAGAGTGGATTTGCTTGTTTTAGTTTAGTTTTTACTCTGCAAAAATGTTTAGTGTTAATTTTTTCTTAGTTTCAGAATTAGTTTTTGTTTGTTTTTTATTATAATATGTGGGTGTTTGTCAGGGTCCAGATTTAAGAAGTCCAGAATAGATAACTTGTGAAGTCATTAGCACCTCAGGCTTGTTGTGCTGACAAACTTGAACAAATTGGAAAAGAATGACATTTTCTGTATATTTTTTATTTTATTTTAGTTAGTTTTGTAAGTTCACAGTATCATTTCAGTTAGTTTTTTCCCCTCTTTTGTTTGTTTTTAGTTTAGTAGTTTTTATCTTATTTCAGCTAATTAAAATGTTGTTTTTTTTAAACACACCTAATTTTACTTTTTAGTTTAGCTGCAGTTAACTATAATAACCTTGGTCACTGCACGTTGTCATCTCATTGTCTTATCATCTCTGCATGGGGAGCACTAATATTTTATAATTAAGAAAAAGTCACTACACATATTCAGAGCTTTCATATGCAAAGTAGTCAATTGAATGAAGAACACACACTAACAGTAGATGTCTTATCAAATAACTAAAACAATACAAGGGAATTTTGAAGTTAATATCTGACCATGGATTTTGTCAGACTGCAGTATCAAAGTAAAAAAATAAATAAATAAAACAACATTAATCCCACATGTCGTGAGTTGGTGATGAGTCAGTGTGGCTCCAGGCTCAGTGTCTTTTATGTCCACAGTGATGTGAAACAGACCCACACACAGCAGTGGTACCTACTCCTACAAAGGGCAGCTATCAGGCGGTCCAGTCTCTCCTGCAGTTACGGGGGAGCACGTTGCAGTATTGATCGATAACCATCTGCTGTATTGATTAGCATTAGCGTCCAACAGAAGGCAACGGCTGACCTTAGACAACGCAAGCTACCTGTCCTGACAAACTGCCAGATTTTGCACTTGATTTTCCTCATTTTACACCTAAAACTGTGGACTTATTCCACGCCTACATACTCCTGGTTTGAACAGCCATGAATTTAACTGAACCTGTGCTAGGAGGTTACCTCATTCTCCTCGAAGAAAACAGAGAACGGGCGGCAAAAAAGATATTTGCAGTGGTGCATTTACTTTGTTAGTCCATGCTTAAGCAGTCTGAAGCACACAGATACCTAGAAATGAGTATTATTGATAATTTATCTTATAATTAAATTGCGTTACATGATTAATTCCAAGTTTGATGCAATTTAATCAGAAAACTAACAAAGTTTTAAACTGCATTTGTCTTTGCTAATATAGATTTTTTTACATTATTAGGTCTGTCTATTCCACAGCCCTCGCCTCTCCTGAAAAATATTCTGCTGGTCATTCATAACTTTGTCAGGTAAAATGGTTATTGGTGTAACTCTGTTTCTAACCTGTAGGGGGCAGCAGAAAGCCACGAGAAATGTCCACAAGTGAACGAGCGCTTGGAAGAAACCCGGACTCAGCGTTGTACTGTAATGCATTCCAAATTTATTCTTGCATTGTACATAAAACACCTCATAGAAATGTAAGAACAACACCCCTGGAAAGCACAAGATCAGTGTAAACAACAATTGAACAATATTGTATAGAAAGCCACATTCATACATTCAGTCGTGCATAAAGGCTCAACAATATTACCGTGAACAGAAGAAATTTAACGTGGACCGTACCTGAATGATTTATTCTGTCTTGCGTGAGGATTACCCTCGTACACTCTCAGTTAGAAAACAGGCAGGGGGAGTAAGGGGACCGTATATCAATATAAAGAAGTATATCAACATATTGCATCATGCAACAACAAGGAAGAACCACTTGTACTGATATATCATCATCAGTTGATGGTAACAAATAGCAAACAGTTGATCAGGTGTAACAGCTTGTTATAATCCTGTGGAGGAGTGCAATAGAAATGCTATCCATGTGTTATGGAGCATGGTGATAAACAGGTGGATTATCAAAGTGGAAGAAAAATCATATCAAAAAGAACCTCAGAATGTAATAATGACCGATATGGGTTTTTGAAAACCGATGCTGATACCTGTGTTTTCATATTGAAGCAGCCGATAGAAGACATTTTTTTATACAGACTTTTTATATCTTTAAATTTGCATGCCTAAACAACACAAGGATTCAAGGTTTCTCCCAGAATTACATGCTTGGAGGGATAGAAAGTCATCTGAAACAGCATTTAGAAAATCATGGGACTCTAACGATCCTTTTCGACTGTCAGGGGGAACCTGGAGCTTTCTGTAACCTGAACCCGTCAAGTTCAAGAGCTGCCTTTTTCTTTCCTTTTCCACTGCATGGAGAACTGCACTTTGTTGTCTTGCTTCATGTTTTTGCCCACCGTTTCTCTGTGCACACCCAACTCTCCTAAACTGTGACAATTTTTTTCTCGAGTTGAGCTCCTGCCAAATAGTGTAAAACTTAGATTAAAAGCTGAGTCGAACAGAGAAAAGCAGCCTCCTCCGGCCACTTCCGCTGCAGTAGCCGCTTTGAGGAGCTCATTTTTCCCGTCACGTCCTGCTCACCTCCCCGGCACAGTGACAGCACTCTCCGTGAGTTACCGGTGTGTTGTTTATTAAACTGTGCACACAAGACATTCAAGGTAGCTACTTTATTCTTCCCAAATACTGGGAAGCATACGTGAGCACAACTTGAAGTTTGCATTGTTTTTCCATTTGTTTTTGGACGAATCAAGACGGCAACCCACTAGTTCGTCCTAAAAGTTCCTGGAACTCAGATTTTAGTGTCACCACCTGAGCAGGAACTAAATCAGGCTCCAGGAACTTTTACACCTCTGTAGGTTCTCGCTGCCAGAAAGGGCTGTAAAACTCTACTGAAAGCCAGGCTAATGAAATTTGATTAAGGTTTGCAGCTTTTTAAGGGTCATCCACCAAGCTTATTCCAGTGTAGCTTGAACCCTGTGATGTGTTACTGCGTTTACATGCACAACCATTTTCCAAAAAACATTTAACAGTTACAGGACACTACAGAAATTTAAAAAAAAAAAATGTTTAGGCTCATATTGAGCTTCAAAATCTTGTTTTTCTTCAAACAAATGACAAAAATCTACTACTGGGATGAGATAATCCCACTTGTTTCCAGTGCAGTTTCACTTGTTTCATGAATTTTAGTAATTGTAAATATGTTTGACACAAGGCAGAATAAGGCAGATCAGTCAACAAAGATCAAGAAACCAACACTGGATTGAAGAAAATTCTGGAAACAAGTTAATTAGCATTGGAAACAAGTGGGGTTACCAAATCAAATGTCAAAGAAAATGCAAAATTGACTGTGATCTAGACTGTGGTCAGGGAGAAACCTCGATCCATGACTGTCCAATATTCAGAGTTCAACAAAAGATCAGTGTCGGCCTCATTTTACAGCAAATCTATAAATCAATCAAACCCTCAAATGTAACCTGATCCCGGCCTGGAGGTATGATGTTGAGCTGTAAATGCTGATATCGGTGATGAGGCCAACAAGCAAACCCTCTGGCAAGCATCTCCATCAGGAGTGTGGATGAATCATGAAGGCACGCCACCATGCACTGGCCATTGTGTGTCATTTTGTTCCCTAGTCCCCGCAGCGGCACTTAGCCAATTCTTTTCCTACTCATCGATTTGTGAAGTTGCATGAGTCCGTCTCGTATCGTGACCGGCAGAGCTCTGTCAACCATCGCTGTCGATCACCGCCAGCTGCTCCGGCGTCGAGCCAGCGGAGGCGTTGCGCGGGCTTAGTCGTGGCTCAAGGTTCGCGGGAGCTCGTTGGTCAGCACGTGCCATCGCTCCACCTTCTGGCCTTTGTTCTTGAGGCAGTCCGTCCAGTGGCGTAGAGCGTCGCCCTGGGACTGACAGCTCAGACACACACCGCCTGTAACAAAACACCAAACAGGTAAACATGCTGTCCCTCACCAATGGTGCGTCACACCCACTGAGTTTTCATTTACATAACATATGAGACAAACAGGTAGAGAAACAAATAAAGGAATGAAATACAGTGTGGAGCTAATAGCCGTGGTGCAGATAAACAAGAGCACAGCCATATGTAGGTGTGGCCACGTGTCAACCAACTTGTCAGCAGCAAGGTTATTATTATCGTTAACAAAAACTAACAAAATAACAAAAACTAGGTGTGGAAAAAATAAAATACAAATAAAAACGAGCCGTTACAAAAACAACAACTAAGTGAAACTGTATTGTGTTCACAAAACGAGTTTTCATCATTGTCAATTAATTTGATTGTTCATCCGTCCAAAGTGAATACATTTTTTTAAAATGGTATTGATGGTATGATATTGAATCTCAGCAAATATTGAGAACAAAAACAAGACTAAAACTAACAATGAAACTAATAAAAACTAAACTAAAACTAAGCATTTTCAAAAACTAAACTATAACTAGGCTAACTGAAAGCTAATAAAAACCAAATCGAAATTGAAAACAAAAAGTCAAAATTAAATAAAAATAAAAAATAATTAAAAGTGCTCAATTACAGCAACCTCGGTCGGCAACTACAGAGGAGATGAAGGACAAGAGTACAGAGTTCAGTCGAGATTTGTTTTCATCCATTTTCAAAACGCTTATCCTTATTTGGGTCGCAGGGTTTCCCAGCATGCCTCAGGCTGAAGGCAGGTAGGGCAGGGAAACCCCATGGACAGGTCGCCAGTCCATCCCAGGACAGACACACCAACACACTCACACACACATTCACACCCCGGGGCGATGCGGCGTGTCCAGTTAACCCGACCTACAGGTGTTTGGCCTGAGGGAGGAAACCGGAGCGAAAAGCCACGCAGATGCAGGACGAACATGCAAAATCCACACAGAGACGACTCCAAGCCGCCGCGCCACACTCGTAGATTCTTTAAATTGTAAATTACAACATAAAGTAAAGACCAAGATCAAGATTAGCTTTATTGTCCCACAAGGTGAGAAATTTGTCATGGGCCAGATTAAAGCCAGATTATTGTTTTCTTCTTTGCTGACTGAGTGGTGCACACGTTTCTGTTCCTCCATAGATGAACTAAATTTATACTGTACTGCGTAATGGATGTGATTTAAAATGTAGTGAAGTACAGCACATCAGTGAAAACGTAAGTGAAATTTCTGTAAAAATGCTGACAAAAAAATTACAATCATGCTTCACAGCTCCTTTAAAACTTCACCAGGCAGATTGTCTGCAAATCTGCCAGGAAGAGATAATTGTTTGGAAGAAGTGAGTGAGTTCAGCTCCCAGACGTCTTGTACGGTGGTGTTAGTAAACTGATCACACAACGTTCATGTTTACCCGTCCACCTGGCTGGTGATGTTTCACTCCGTGTTCAGACTAGAAACACAAGTGGAATCTAAGTTACAACCGAGGCTGTTCACAGCAGAAGTGGATTTCTCCTCGTTGTCAAACAAAATAAAAGAGCAGCACAGGAGGAGAAGTGCTTTGTGAAAACCGGCTGCACTCCCTCAGTCTGCTCAAACAGCTGAGACAACAACATCCCAAGGCTAATATCTTTCAGAGCCGCGCTTCCTCCGCAAACTCTCCACCACCAAAACAAACCACCAAAAATTTGTTGAGGACTTTTCTTAGCAGGTGTGACTTGAGAGTGTTTGAGAAAGTTTTTAAACCGTGGTATGGGTGAATACTCTTTCCTGATTGGCCGGCAGCTGTGAGTTAAAACCTGTGTATTGCACATGTAGTTCGGCTCAAGTTTAATCACCGTTATAAAGTCATCCACTAACCCAGCCTGTAACCATAGCAACATTAAAAAGCACAGCTGTCAAACATTCAGCTGAGTTATCGATTACATGAATTAACGAGGTGGAAGGAAAATACACCAATTAGATATGTATATATATATATATTTTTTTTTTTATAGTCTCCTCCGTTTTCCCTTACATTTTTTGTAAATGAGCCATGGTGTAAACGAGAAGTTTTGGAAATGGTTCTGTTCCTGTCTTAAAAACATGTACATGTATATAAATACATACATACTGTATACTGGTGACTACATGGCCTTCGTCTAGCTCTGCCATCAGGCCAGCCTTTCAGTTTGCTGACATTATCATGTTCACAAACAGCAAGAGGGGATGTGTCCGCTGCTGTGCATTGTGGGTTTGATTATGAAGGCTGAATGATCTCATTACTTAGGACAGGCCACATTTAAAGGGAAACGTGTCAGAGGAGAGGGTATTTGTTTGGTTTGGGTATGGTTATTGCAGTATGAATGTTATTTAAATGATGTTAAAAGACGGTGCTGGTACTCCTTCCTATTTCAGCAGCTTCTCTGTGGGAAATGATGGACCCCGAAACACAAATGAGTCAGAATTGGCCCCAGTTGTTTTGGTGCAATTTGACCTCATCAAATATGAACCAGTCCTTGAGAATCATAAATTTGGGTGAGCCTGCCCTCGCTGTAGCAGCCCTGTGGGCCCTGTGCCATAGTTAACGTGACCACCGATTCTACCAGCCAATCAGCAGGCAGTGGCTCATTAATACAACACAGACCATTCCTCACAACTTTCCTTCATTTAATTATGCCATAGTTGTGTTATTAGATGACAGTTGATCATATAAAACTCTTTAAAAAAAAAAAAAAAGGATTAAAATCTCCCCCATTTCATATGGTTTCATTGGCATGCCAAGCTATTGGACCAGATCAGGCACAAAGTCACAAGGTGTCACTGAAGGTTCATGTTGTTTCAGGGTTAAACTCTGCTGTCGTCCACGCATCAAATTTAACAGCAAATAACATCATCGTGCCTACACTGACTGTTGCATTTAAGTTGCATCAGTGCACATGGAGAAATATCACCATCAACAAGAGTATCCTGTTAGGTTAATTACTGAATAGATATATATGTGTCTCTGTGCTGATGATATACAGTGTATTTTATGTGTAATTTTCTGAAATCTGTGTGCAGAGAAAAGAGCTCAATTTGAGCATGGGTGCCAATAGGAAGACGTGCAGCCGGTAAATGGCTGTCCATTTGCTTTGATGTTGATGATGTTTATGTTAATTGTGCTCCTGTTCTCAACAGGGTTTTACGTGACAGAAAATTCACTTCCTCTGAAAATGCTCTGCATCTAATGTTCATGCTTTTGCTTTACCATCCCCTACTCCAAATATAAAACAAAAGGATACTGTGCCTATGCAGTTGTCGCCCAAACTCTCTGGAATAATCTTCTCCAGCCAATTAGTTCTTCAGGATCCCTAGACTGGTTTTATCAGCTTCTAAAGACTCATTTTTATAAGCAAGTCTGTCCATTAATCTGCATCATTGGAATGACATAGTGTATATTTTTGGATGTCATTGTTTATCTATGCATTTGTTTTTATTGTGTGAAGCAATTTGTGACTGTGTTTTTAAGTGTTATATAAATAAAGCTTTACTTGCTCTCTGTAAATGTATTGCTTTTCATCCATTCATTCAGACAGTTGGTCATTTGTACATTCATTCATTCATGTGGTTGGTGTTTCATAGGTTTTCTTTTAGGAGAAAAAGACAAACTAAGGAAACACTCTCTTTTTCAGCTGTGCCCTGTTCATATCACCAGGAATGATTAATTGTTTCTAAATCACAGAGAAAGAATGATTATGAAAAACTAAAAGACAAAAAGAACCCAAATTAATAATACAAATGGTAAGGGTAGGAATAATAAATCCTTGGCCCTTTAATATTGCTGATGTTACATAATTTTTCCTATATTCTTTGCAGATGACAATAATCTTATAGCCTTAAACAATGACTTCAAAACACCAGTGTGATGTGAAAGATGCAAGTAGTCCATGAAGAGTTAAGAAAAAGTGAGTTTGTTCTCTGGTCCTTCTTCTCAAAAAAGATTTCCATTTACCTTGTTGTTGTACTTCAAGACATGAATTTTTAATCCGATTTAGAGTTCCACAGTTATGGAATTCATCGACTATGACACTGAAGTGGTTGTCTTCTTTGCCAGCTTTTAGGGCATAGTTAAAAACTTTTTTTTTTTTCACTTTTTTATTTGTTTAAATAAGGTTCACTTCCTCTGCTGAGTTGGTATTACTGTCTTTTCTGTTGCCTTTATCTGAACTCTCATTATTGTGCAACTAAAATAAACAAATCAAATCATAACAAATCACAATCTTTCTCTGAACAGAATAAGCACATTTAGTTTTTTGTAATATTTGCAGCAACAGGAACAACATTTTCCCTCGGCAAAACTCAGACTAGGAAGCTGTCCTGTCAGACAGTTCAAGCTCAAGTTGATTTAGAGCCCAACAACATCACCGTTTACAGTGTCGAAGGGCCTCACATGCCCACAAGCTTACAACAAATAGAATCAGACACCACTTGACTTAACCCTCATCAAAAAAAGATTCACCGCCAACCCCCAAAATTGAAAAAAATAGGTGTGTCCATGTTTTGATATGGCAGGCCTACATCCTGCAACCAATTACAGTCCAGCTGATGTCAAGCATATTATATGTATGTTGTACAAAGCCCACATTTTAAGGAAGTGTCTCTAAACTGATGGTTGGGACCCAGAGAGAGAGAGAGAGACAGAGAGAGAGAGACACAGTGAGAGAGAGAGAGAGAGAGAGAGAGAGGTACTGGGTCATAATCTTCTGTCCAAAATAAAACTCAGCATCACATGGCCTCAAATGACTCCGACATCAGAGTCAGGCATCAATCTCACCTATGAAGTCATTGGAGCGGCCCAGGTCGTAGTCCCACACGGTGACCTCCAGCGTCTTGTTGGCCAGCTCCGACAGGGAGATATCATAGAAAAACTCCTGCAGACACACACATGAAACACACAGTCATGCACAGCTGAGTTTCTCAAAGTCTGATTTATCTTGCACTTGAGGTCGGCTGGGTTCATTGTCAAAAAAAAATAAATCCTGTTTTCCTTTTCAAGATATTGGAAACAAAAGTTATCCTGTTTGACTCTCTGGTCAATCAGTAGCAAGAGGCATCAACTGGACCAGTGTGCAGCAGTTATTGCTTTTCTGAGTTTGAAGTTTTGACCATTAATCAAAATCATTAATCAAAGCATCCCCATCAGTCCAATCAGTGCACTTTTGTAAGATGGCGTAATTAGAGCAGCGGTGTCTGAGATACCAACTGAAATATCACGTTTGACAGATGGCCGGTTGCAGCTTAATGGTCGTCATAAACAGGCGAGGATGCTCTTGAGTGCTCCAGCATGAATACAAACACTCTCCACGAGCTTTATTTTATAATAGATTCGGTGTAATATCTGCAGGAACACTTTACTGGTCATTAAGGTCTTCTGCAGTGGCCTGCATGGGAATTGCTGCAACAACAACGATTCAAAACGCAATGCAAACACGTTCTGAGTGTCATTATTAAGAGAAGCTTAAGTAAGACGTGTGGATATCGGCAGTGATACTGAGGCATTATCACATTATTCTGTTAACTTGCTTTTTTTTTTCTTTTTTTTTTCTTTTTTTTTTTTTTTTTTTTTTTTTGCTGTGTGCACTAACTCAGTTTCCATGGCATCCAGCCGCTTATTGGAAATCCTAAATCATTTACACTGTAAACACCAACAAATGGACAAATAACAAGAACAGTTTGCTTGTGTTATTTCCAGGGAAGGTGGCTGGAGAGTGGCAAAGGGAGGCTTGTTTGATGTGAATGCAGCGAGGGCAAGAGAAACGCTCAAGTGGTTCCGCTTAAAAGCACTGAGGTGTGTGTGTGTGTGTGTGTGTGTGTGTGTGTGTGTGTGTGCATGTAGAAAGCCTAGAACAAGGAGTGTAAGATTACAGCCTTTGGCCCGTGGGTTTGGGTTGATGCGGGTGCAGAGATATAGAGCAGGGGTAAGAGGAATACTGTGCAGATGGAGATGAGATATTTAAATAAAACAAAACTACAGCTGTACTGGAGAACAGAGAGAGCATGTGAGCTATTGAAGCAAACATCTCATTAGCATCAACATCTGTGGAGAAGAGGAGATGGATGGAGAACACAGCGCTGGCATTAGACATGCTGCAGCAGCCCCACGGGGGAGATGGAGCGGGGCTTGGGGGTCACACCTCATTGAATTCAGGGTTGAGGGTCCTTTTCATCACCGCTGTTTTGTGCTTAGATTTCTTCTGTATGTCGGGTTTCAGGTATCTGAAGAGGGGGAGGGAAACAAGGGAAGGGAAGCAGAAAAAAGAGGAGAATTGTGGTTGAAAAGATTGCAGTTTCACTCCAGTTGACAATTGCCATGCAGGCAAACAGCCATTATAAAGCAAAATCAATTATATTAAAGAGGAAAGTACCGTAACAAGAGCTTTACTGAGCTTCTAGTCTCCCTTTCTTCCACAGATAAACAAATCAGTTGTTGGCTACCAGGCAGAATCATTCATTAGAGATTATGGCCAAGGAAGGAAGCAGATTAAACAACACCACCTCAATCTACTTGCAGCTAGCATTTGACTAGTATGGGCTCTTCAGGCCGCTACTAATATTTCTGCATTGAAACGTGCATATTTGAAACACACATCTTGGACTTGTACCGTGCCTACGTCGCAAACTTTCACCAGTGTGCGAAAGGTCCGCTTTAAGGATAAATACGTTTACAGTTCCACCATCTAACCTCCTAAAACAACTCTCAATTAAAAAAAAAAAAAAATCCAGCATTTCAAATCCATATGATGCACCAGGGAAATAAGACAGTGTCAGAGTTGTTCTACTTTTTTTTTTTCCACTGTGACCAAGCTAGGCTAATAACTCCCATAGACTTCAAGACTTTATGCTAAGCTAACACAAAATGCTCCCCAGAGACACCAAACTGCTGCGTGTACAGAGGGGGAAAAAAGGGTATTTTGCCAAAAAATGTGAAATGAATTTTCCTTTAACAGGTCTGGAGCTTAGCAATAAATTTAAAAAAACCTTAGCAATAAATTAATTTAACACGTATTTGAATTCACAATTGATCCTAAAATGAGTATAATAAATGTAATAAGTCCTGTGTTGCATACAGGCAGGCAAGTGGACCCAAATGTAGCAGCAGAGAGAAACCTAAGTAACACAGGCATGACAAGCGCAATGATCAGACAAAAAACTAAACTGAAGGCAAGATGTAAACACAAACTGAACTGATTAACTAACTAGACCAAAGGTGATGATGAGACTGGAGAACATGAGGCGAGCTGATTGGCTGGGAGAGCACTGGGAGCTTGGCAGGCCTAACGAGACTAAACTAGGGGCAGGTGTGGAGGAGCAAACATTGCTGGGCTGCTTCCAGTGACACAGGAAACCGACACACCAAAAACACAAGGAAACACAGGGGGAAACAAAAAACCAACAGTGTCCAAACACACAGAGTCCAGGGGAAAATACAAAAGTCCATAAACCAACACAAAAAGTCCACAAAGCCGTGGCATCTGGGCAGAGATGGGCTGGCTCTGCCCTCCGTTCTGATTATCCGTCCCCATCTGCAGCCCAAAAAGCAAACCTTGATGTTTAGACATAATCCCAAACCACACTGAGTAGTGATTAGGTAAGAATGATCACACCCCGCAGATGTTGAGGCTTTGTATCCCACATCAAGGGAGAGCAGACATTTCCAGTTTCTGTTGGCATCATTTGACACGTTCTGCATGAGTACCTACAGCACAGGAGGAATAATACAAGCTGGCATGTGTGACTGCACCGGCTGCATTACTGTGGTCGTTGTGCAGCCAAATGACAGCGTGCTGGCCAGAGTAAATCAGTTCACAGGTCACACTGCAACCGATCACAAATTTAAAAAAAATGTAGACATTTATTAGCCAGAGAGTTGATCCAAAATTTAGCAAGTCCTCATGATCCTCCTGAGGTTCAAGCAAGCAGTTTCCAAGGGGAGGGCACCTCAACCTTGTTATAATATGGCAAAGAATGAGGAATGCCACTCAATTCTCAAAAGAGTAGAGCTCTGGAACACCTCTAGAGTTCAGGACAACCCTTTTACACCCATCATAACCCAAAACATAACCCATATATCCCATTTGAAACTGCATAGTGCGCCCTTAAAACAATACAGGCAGGGGTGAAACACATTTTGTCTGCGGGCGCTCTAAGGCTGCCATTTTTAGCATTATCCAGAAATGTTTATTTATGCCATGTTATGAGCAAAATATGAATATTAATGGTAGTATGTCCAGTGAGTCTTACTCTGCTTAATAACTCATGCTAATCTCATGCTATGTTGATTTAAAACTGTGATAATTTGCTTAAAAACCAGACAAACACACCAACAAGGCATTCGCTTGTCACATCGGCGATACGTAGCTCTATTTTAATCAACTTTTCCAGACCTGTAATAAATATGTATGAGCGTCAGTGTACCAATATATCACTCTAACCATTCATTTCATCTTATTTGCAGAAATACAATGACATATGGAGGTAGCTTAAGAAAACAAATGTGAATAGACAAAACCAGAGCAAATTAAGAAAACATATTCATCAATTTGAGCATGGTGTCTAAATGCTGCACATGCATTGCCAGATTGATGATGTTTTCCTAATTGGCTTGTGGTTCGACTATTTGCATGTGTTTTCCGGAGAGGCAGAAAACAGTGTGCTGGGCACTCGCTGTAATGATATGTATGAGAAATCGGCGCTGAGTCTGAGTCTCAAGAGGAATGGCTTTGGTAGCTGGTTGTCCATTAACTGCTATAGCGGTGTGTGCTCTAGGAAATAAAGTGAAATATATATTAATGACTTAAAACAGTAATTAGTCCCACTGATCCTGACATACTCGTCCACAGCTCTCACAGGATTGCACACTGCTGCGTGTACCGCTGATTGGCTGTATGGTAATATGGCTGCATGGTGCTCGCAGAGCCTCAGCAGAGCGGCCTCAGTCCACAGCGACCGCAGTCCCACTCAAAGTGCTCAGAGTGATCGAAAACACTCCTTCGCCTGCCATCGAAGTGACAGGCGAAGTCACCCCATGTACTGGAACTGGAAGGGAAAGTCTCTCTCTGGAGGAATTTAATTAGTCTTGGTTTCAGTGGACAGTTTTAGTGTCTTGAAACTGTCTCAGAGGCTTTCCCACCCAGGCAGGAAAAATTTGGGAAACAGTGATGCGTAGAGTCAAGAGCAAACTCTGTATGGACGAACTACACTATGTATATCTCTATTTTCTATATAAAGCAGCATTTAATTTTTTTTTTTAGGGCCCATGATATTTGGATTAAAGCCACTGATATCTGATAGCTTCTGCCAATATTCAATATCTTTAAAATTGACCATTTCTGTCCCCACAAATGTCAAGTATTCAGTGGTTGCCACATTTTGTCTTCTTCTTCTTGGAGTGAAGGGTGCATAATGAATTTTCTTTAAACTTAGCGGTTGTTTTATGCACAGTAAATAAATTAATACATAAAATGGGGAAATAGACTCATGTCACATTTACCAGACTGATATGAGGGAGGTAGACGCCACTGACTGGACAACATGTGATATTTAATAAAAACTCAATATCGGCTCAGCCCATCAGCCAGCAGATACATCGGTCTCAGGACTCCTAACCTGAGGGCCACAAGTGAAAGCCGTGAACATAATATCAAAGCGAAAATAAAAAGGATCGCTTCAAAGTCTCAAAAGGCTTTGAATTTGACCAAATTCTCGCCCCTCCTCTCGTCCCTCCTCCCTTCGTTTTAGCACCGGTAGGGAAACTGTTTTCACATGTTCCTACAGTCACATGAAATACTGTACATCTTCAATAATAAATCAGAAATTAATAATGAATCAAAGTGAGTCATCATTATACTGTGGCCCAAGCATTGTGATCATATCAGGGGGATTCCTGGTATTGTGTAATAGACACACACTCTCTCAAAGCACGGGGAGAAAGTAAAAAAGGAAACTCCAAGCTCCGTCCATACATCAGTAGGTAGTGGGCGCCGCTGTCTCCGAGCCATTTTGCCAGCTGAGAAGTAATTGGCTTTGATCAGTTATTCTAACAGATGACACGAGGAAATAATAAAGGCGAGGTGGAGCCGGGGCTGAAACGCTCGGTTGCTCTTTATCACAGTCGCTCCGCTGCAAAAGCCTCATCAGCTAATGGGAAGAGAACAAGCTGTCTGGGGCCCGGCTCCGCTCCGATCCCCTCACACCGTCTTATCTGGTCGCAGCGAGCCAGGTGAGGCGCCGCCTGACGGGTCTGTACAACCGCGCGGCTGGCAGGAAATTAGCAAGCCCAGGGATGTTGGTTGGAATATTAAACCTGTTTATTCTCTCATTTTCCTCTGAATTGACTTGCTCAGCTTGAAACGCGGCATTGACTCTGACACAAATTAGTACAAGCTGCTGCGGCTGGCACTGCTGCAGCCGGCGCTCCACGACTGATGGATTTTGGGTTTTGGACTGAAGCTTAGTCTGAGGACAATATCCAACATCTTTATATTTGACTATTTTCATGAATTTTAAATATACATATAGGCTCAGTGTTTCCCCTAGAGATATTATTCTTCTGTTACTGTGACAAAAGCCTCTCAAACAGCATGTAGATGATAAAACACTTCATTTAAAGTGAATGCAAAACAACTGAAATGACTTTGGGTTTGTTGAGGCCGGGCGAGGCAGGTTTTACAGACTGTTGACTCAAATCCTCCCACGCCACACTGGACTGACTTCTCTGGACAGATAACACACCTAAAAATAATATTAATATAAACATATTGAGAGGAACCTCCATCACATCAGAGGTGGACCACAGCGACTGGATATTTCATTTTTACTGTGATATAAGCACAGTAAAAATGATATACTGTGATATATATGGCAATCGGCTAAAAATCGGTAAAAGCAAATTAACTACATAGGCCTGAAGTAGGAATTCCACCGGATTTTTTTACTTTTGAGACAAAAACACCACTAATGTCAAGGGGCAAGGAGATTTATCACACCAACAACTGAAACTGATAAAAGTATCTTTGGCTTTGACTCTAAAAAAAAAAAATAAAACAAAGAAAATAAACTTTATTTCAATGAGTCAAACAATCAATTCAAATTAAGTAATACAATTTGCAACTAGCCATGGCGTGTAATGAAAAGGAAACACTTGAGCCCATTTCACCTTTAAACTGAAGAGTGGCACAGAATAACCTATAGGACCTAGATTAACCTGGATTAACCTTATATTCTCTATGCCGCAACCATTTGGTACAGTCCAAGCAGAGAAACAATTTGTTAAAAGTAATTTATATAATATTCCAGAAACCTTAAATTACTATTAGGAAGAGTAAGAGTATTTTTAAGGTATAGTTTTTGTTTAAATCCCTTTTCTGCTCAATTAAGTCCTTTGTATTGGTTTGACCCAGTTAGGGGTGAAACCACACCCTCCAATGCTGAATATAAAAGCAACTTCAAACATGGCAAAATAGCCAAATCAGAAAGTGCCTGGAGAGACAGAACAACTTAGATTGTCTGAACACGCTGTCTTTTGTTTGACATACTTTATTATTTAAGAGTTTGGAGATTGTTTTGCCCACTCGCCTAGGCTCTACCTACTTTTTGGTTTTAACTGGGCAAAAGTTTGGGATAGTATCTGGTGCCGGCTACTATTTTTGAAACCACCTCCACTGAGGTTCCTGCGAGCTGAGCAGATACTAAAATGTGACACGAAAACGCTGCAGGCCTCTGACCGGTCAGAGAGAAACTGAACAGCAAATCCCCGACGAGCGCTGCTTCCAACCAGGATATACGAAAAGTGAGAATTGTGAAACTTGTCTTTTATTTGTTTATCTATCCATGTAAAAAAAAAAAAAAAAAAAATACTCAGAAAATCTCTTAGCTGCATTAATATTGTTATTGCTCAGGGCTTCGCTGTGTGGGGATATTGTGTGTCATGGAAAAAGAAATCTAGAAAAGTAGCTGGTGCCCGAAAGCGAGTAGAGCCGAGGCAAGTAGATCACATAAGGGCAACAGAGACACTATGAAATGAATTCATCAATTTAACATAGATACAGGGCCGAGGTGATTGCACTATAACACAATATCGATTGATATTTGGGACACTGACAAAAGCTCTGCGACTGCTCCAAATCCGCAGGTTCGCTCCATTCTGGCGGCTCGCAAACAAAACTCACCGTCTCTTCAAAGAAACGGTCCCCTGCGTGCGCGAGGAAACAAAAGCCAAAAGGAGCCTGGAGATGCCAGGCTCTCAGCCCCACTGTTTCCCTTTCACAGAGCCGTGCCAAGAAGAGACGCCGCTTAAATTGACTCCTTTTTCTCAGCCATTGTCCGTCCTGCTGGGAAACAGATTGCGTGTCCTCAAGAATAATTGAATCATAGAATAACAAATGTAACACGCTGCCAGTATTTCAGCGTTTAATTATCTCATTAATGCATAACTTTGGTATGTGGCTAATCTTCAAGAGCATTTGGACAGCAATGCGCTGGGGTTTTGGCTCCATGCTCTTTTATAATTATTATCTATAATTTGTAATTTGTATGTTGGGTGAACAGTGAGAGAAGTACGTGTTTTTGCCACATGCCCACCAGCCCCAATTAAAAAGTTGAAGAGCTGAAGAGCTGAAGATTTCACTTGATGAAGTTACTTTTTGTATGCAGTCAAAAAGCACAACAAGCCACTCTTAAAAATCCTGGCTCTGTGTAAGATACTATCGGATGCATATAGTAAGGTTTTTTGCATTTCAGAGCGCATCCCTGGGAATTCAGATGCCACTAATTGCTTCTTTAAATTATTCTGAGGCAGTATAGATTTATGCCTAAATGTGTACAAGTAAACAGAGTTTTAAACATAAAATCAGCTTTGAAGCAAATTTCCTGTCCTCCCAATTCCCCCTGTAGAGTTCAACAGAGACATTAGTATGGGGAAAGCCATCTCTAACCTCTGCAGCTGGATTGATTTAAGACTGGATCAATAACCCAAACCCTAAAGTTCACACTACACGACGCTGTGTCTTGAATCAGGAATTTTTAAAGTCTTTGTGATTTCCACAGCACTTGACCGATCGGCGACAGAGGAGCCGCGCGTTACGTTAAGATCCTTCACTGGAACGAATCCCCGACAAGCGTTTCACGTCTCCAAACTATGTTTTGTCATGAAAACACATGAGAGGTGACTTGGGAAATGAGTGGATGGGAGAGTGAATTTGAATACGTGGGCAGCAAATTGTCTGTCCTGCAGAGAGCGTCGGAGATAAATCATTTTTGCCATGAAAATGTCGGTGCTGCCTGCTCATATTGTGGTTCAGCAAGGATGACAATTAAGGCAACAAATTCTGAAACGCTTGTGTGTCTGCAACTGTTTAACTGAGAGCGATAGAGAGGGAGTGTGTGCATTTCTGCATCTGTGTGTATATGACAAAGAGAGACAGAGAGAGCTAATATCATGTAATAAATGACATCTAGTGTGAGCTGGTCATGGACACCAGGCTAGGGTTTGACTGGTATGGATTTCTAAAGGCTGTTACACTGAATTTTTGCTGAAATTGCAAATGGGATGGTTTATATTTGGTTTTACAAGTGTGTATCTTTACAATGGAAACTTCAAAGTATTTCTGATTCTATTTCTCATTCTAAAAAGGGACACTAAAATGCTCAACACAAGATGACTTTCAGATATCTGATTTTCAACAAAATAAGAATAATTTAAGCAAAATTGTAGCTGGAAATGGTCCCGAGAAATCAAAATCTTGGTGATCTTTTTCCCTTTCCATGTGACCGGCAGCCAAACGGACTCGGGGACTCACATTTTGACGTAGGGGTCGGAGAAGCCGTTGACATCCATGGCTGCCAGGTGGGCGCAGCGCTTCACCCCGACGCAAAGCCCCCCGCTGCGGCGGCCCTCGCCTCCCCCTCCCTCCCCTTCTCTCTCCTCCAAGCAGAGCGGAGGCAGGAACTGCAGTGAGAGAAGAAGCCGGCCTCTCTCCTCCAGGCTGTGGAGCTGCTCGTTCTCCCACTGTGGAGCAACACAGGGCAGTTTAGTTCACAGACATGCACGGCAACAGTAAATGTGTGTGTCTGAGCCAGGGACAAATTATAAACCGAAAAGCTTGTATTTTTTTTTAGAGCTACTTTCACTGTCTGGAAGTCTTTTCTTTTTGCATGATGACTTTTTAGATCATGATGCCGTCTTCACACTCAACACTCAACTCCACGGCATCACATCGAAAGAAGAGAAATCTAGAGGCAGAGTCACTCTGAAATTTAACAAGAACGTTCACAACCCCCAGAGGATGAGCCCAGTCAGCTTTAATGACCTCATGACCTTTCCTCTAGCGCCACCCTCAGGCCAAAATGTACAAACTCCATTCTCCCATTTCTTGTTTCCCCCCCCCCAACATGCACCAAGTGAGCAGCGCAGGGCGTCCGCTTGATACGGCACAGTTAGCAGTCGAGCAGCGGTTCAAAATTTAAACAAACACAAGTAAAAATATCCGGTGGGCATCGTTTTGAAATTACCAGCCATCTTGGCGGGTGAACTTAATTAATCAAGCGTGTTCATCTATACGGGCTATAAATATTACAGCGTCTGTTTGAGGCACATCCTCCCTTCAGGCACTAGGATATAAAGTGTAAGAGAATATAGATTTTTAACAAAGATTATAAATATTTTAAGCTGTTTCTACATGTGCCGAATCGCCTTCAATTCCCTAGTTGTATCTCTGACGGCTGTTAAGGAAATGGAATGAGGTTCACTGAAGGAAAGACACGAGAGAGAGAGAGACACGGAGCCCGGATGAGTTAGGTTGAATATTCAGCTTTACTGAGTCGAGCACCACAGGAGAAATTATCACAGTCTCGGACGGGCGGCACCACGGTCACTTCTGACGGCTCTTCCACACGCTAAGAACTTTATAGGTCTCCGAAGGACATTGAACTTAAATCGGGACTTATCATGGAGACAGTGAGTCTTTGTAATAGGCAAAATAGCCATCCTAGCCTATGTACCAGGACACCAGATAAGGGAGTGAGGTGATGTGGAGTAAGTAGGAGGAATGACCTGCCATAACCTGCCATACTCCACACTTAGGATAATTTGGGATGGCCTGGCCGGGTCTAATAATTTTCCAGCACAATGACCAAAAACAAACAAACAAAAAAAAAAAAAAATAAATTCTGTTGTTTTGCACAGGAGCACATTAACTTGCTTGCTATGACATTCGCCGAGAAACCACAGCAACTCGTCCTTCCTCGACCACTGATCATCATCATCACTGATCACATCAGCCTGAAACTGAAAACGAGAAACTCAAAAACGAGCCAATACATATTTTATTTAGGAGCAGTGTGAAAGCTGGCGGGAGCTTACTGATGGGGACTGACTATGCATGCCACTGTTTTGTTTTGTTTTGTTATTTGAATTTGAATTTAAAAATAGAGCTCATTGTCATGTCATTTTGTTAGTCAGATGATGATCCATTGTGCCGTTTCTCCATGAGACTGAAATGAAAGTTGAATTGCCCTCCGCGTGAGAGCGCTTAGTGACACGGTGACTCATCTGTCATTAGAAGTGGAGGCAGGTCGAGTCGCTTCATTCGATTCGCACCTTTAATCTGATCCCGGCAGGCGGGGGCTAGTCCTTGTTTTTGCTCTGATGTGTGTCCTTATGATACAGCAACGTGCAATTAACACTAATCTGTAATTTCCTGCTTTGGCTGGCTGAGTGCAACACTTTCCCCGTAAAGTGTCTAGCAGGCGGGAGAGCAGCCTGGCATTAAAACATCTGAAATGTTTATGGTGTCAGTTCGCATCCAATGGCAAATTCTGCAGACGGCACCTGAAGCAGGAAGTGGGGGGCAGAGGCCGTGGTTACACCTGTCGTTTCAGCGTCCCGTCCCACCTGAGATCAGATCAGGGCCGACTGATACATGTGAAGCAGGACACAACACGCAAGCCCCGTGTTCAGATATGAGCTCTGATTTGTTTTCTCAGTACAAAATTTCATAAATATTTATACATACATGGTGGGAAATCATCGCCTCTGGCATTTTTGGGCTGTTTTTCTCCATTACAACCCATGATTTTTTTTTTTTTTATTCCATCAATGATTCCCTGAATTTTTTGAATGTGTGTTTTATTATATCTGACTGTGCTTAGTTTATTTGTTTTCAATATTTTATTTATTTATTTATTTTGTAATCACTTACTTTCACAAACGCCCCCCTATAGGACAGGTGTGACAATATAAATTGGCTTTGGATGGGATGGACAGCTCAAAACCAATACGAGTGTATATTAATGCTATTTCTGGGTTGTGCATCTTTCTAACTAGTGTAATAAAGGTCACACCCATAAACAGAACGCCATTATAGGTTGTTTTTGTCACACCATTAGTCTATTTGGAGCCCCGGAGAGGACATGGATTTTTTTTTTTTTTTTTTTGGTAAAAGGACTGCATTTCCATAGTGCCTCTCTAGACTAGCGCCCACTCAAAGCACTTCATAATGTTTGCCTCACATTCACACACCAGAGGCCACCGTGCAACGTGCGAGGTCTTATTCAAGGACACTTCGGCACGCGCACTGGAGGAGCCGGCATCAAACCAGGAACCCTCTGATTACCAGACAGCCGCTCTACCTCTTGAGTCATGCCACTACACTAAGGTCACAAAATCCCAATTTGTGCGTACAATTTACTTTTTTGTGCTCGCAATTTGATTTTTGGAGCTCACAAATTGATAAAATTGTACCCAAGTTTTAGCGACACTGTTCCCTCGTCTAAAAGAAAACATGGTCAGGATTTAAAGGATAAGCTGACAGGAGCTGATCTTAAATTAATCTTAAATTAAGGTGTATTTTGACATGAGGATGCATTGTGGAGACAAGCCTCTGCCTGTCATGGCATTACAGTGAGCAGGAGGATCCTACAGGAGCATGAAGTGTACCGGCATCAATAAACCAACTGCAAGGATGTACATACAGTTTACAGGAGAGAATCTGAATTCTGAATGAATCATGAATTATTATTATTATATTATGAAGCTACACACAGCAACCTCCCATGGCGCACATGCAACATGCCTTCATTATGGGCACATTTTCTTTAGATGACAGCACAAATCATACCATCATTGCACCTGGTTGTGAAGCTCAGAGGCAAGGCAAGGCAAGGCAAATTTATTTGTAGAGCACAATTCAACACAAGGTGATTCAAAGTGCTTTACAGAGACATTAAAAGCCGCAAAACACAATTTAAAATGATAGCGAAAATAAAATACAGTAACATAAAATAAAAAGGGAAATAGAATTGGGAATGATAGCGAAAATAAAATACAGTAACATAAAATATCAACAGGCTCAGTACATTGCCTGAGCTATACGGAGTGTGCAATCAAATACATCTTGAAATCTGCAGTAAAACAATGCTGGCCAACTGTGCTTTCGAAAAGCGTTTGTTGTTTCTCGTGTGTCGTGGCTCACACCGACAGCTCTCTGCTGGACGACAGCCACTCGACCACAGCATGTGTGGTTTTTAGTTCAAAGTATAAAGCGCTTTTGATAACGGGCATATGTGTGATCTACTGTGTATGTTGTTGTGCAGCACAATGGTATGCACTGTTTGATGTACTTTTGTCAAGTAGCCAACAGTAGGTTTAGAGCATTTCTCATGTGTGACAAGCTTTTAAAATTTTGATTTTTCTTGCACTAAACCAGTCCCAAAAACTATTATGAGGCTGTGCAGGAGAAATCGACTTTTATGATTCAATTATAAATGTTGTATCTCACTTTTTTTCCTTTGTAAAACTGGCCAAGCACTAGATTAAGCTTTTTAACAGGTTAATACAATTAAATTACTGAAGCTTGCAATTCTATCTCTTTACAAAGTTGGTTTTAGGGCCCACTCACATTGGCAAGTTTGAGCCCGTATCGTGCTAAAGCCAAAACCCCCCCCTCCCCAGTCCCCGGCTGGCCTGCACTCACATTACCTTTTTCCCAAACGCGCCCAAGCACGATTGCCCCCGGTGTGCACGTCATCACGTTGAAATACAACAACAGGCATGGCCCGACGTCATTATAAATCAATGTAGTTCAAATACATCATGTCTTCCTTTTAACTAAAAAACGTTTTTGGTCCCTTTAATCAGACATGGGATGTTTATTTACCTTGACAGTTTCGGAGGTAACTTCCTCCTTCTTCAGAAAGGTCCAACTGACAGCCGGAGCGGCACCTGGCAGATCCGGCACACCGGGTGACCGGGTGGCCGCACACCGCGCGGTGCCGCGGCCAGTCCCGGCCGGTGCCGACGCGGTGCCGGCCAGCACCAGGTCTGCCGGATCTCCGCACACAGACTGCTGTACTTTCATTATAAACCGACTTTTGTTTATACGCGGTTGCAGCAGCACAACGGACAATGACACAGACAACATGGTTGATTATTGATTGCGCAACGCGGCCATTCGCCGGTAATCGCGCTGTGCACATTAAACAGTTTTGCAGAGGCAGGAGGAAAGTTGCATGATTTACATCCGCGCACTGCGTGCGTGACCGTGCATGTGCTCATGTACGCGCCCGTACCGTGCAGAAGCACACCCCTTCCAACCGTGCCAGAGCGGGGGAAGTGTACTGTATTCAAGCACGATACGGAGCGATCACACTGGTCAAAGAATCCGGATTTTAAGGGCAATCGTGCTTGGGCGCGGATCAAACTTGCCAGTGTGAGTGGCCTCTTAATTTATAACCATCATGTTTCAGCTGTCCTCTGAGAGTCATATGATCGGTTCAAATGCGAGGATCTGCTCTGCACCATCACAAAATCAGAGCTCTAAGATGTTATTTCCTATAAACCCTGTAGCTTCTTGCCCTTGAGAATGAACGTAGTAATGATCTGCTGGCGATGAAAAGCTACGTGTTGCACCTTTAAAAGGAGGGGGTCACTTTGTTACGCCTGAACGGCTCTCGAGTTGATTGGCCGCTGAGGAATGGAAGTCTCCTCGCTTTTGCTCGTCAAAATCCACCTGGTGGCATTTGAGATCTCGTAAACACACACACGCAACGCGTTTTTTTTGCAACAACATCCCTGTGTAATTTTACTGGAGATATTTTCTCACAAACCAATTAAATCTGCGGTGTGGAACAGATGGACGGAGACCAAACCGTAGTCCCCCAGGCCTGATTTTAAAAAAAAAACATCAGAACCGTCACGACAAAAAGACAGCCGTGCATGTGAGGCATACAAATGATAAAACCCCCTCAATAGCATCGGAAAGCGTCGACAAAAATGAGGCACAAAGGGACTCAGAATTACAAACGCGCTCCGGGAGAAGGAGATCCAAAGGAGAAGTTGGAAGCTCGTAATCCATCATCCACTGTCTGCGCTAGTTAGAGGAGTGGGAGGAGGAGGAGTGACTGCTCTCCAAAGTGTCAGGCGAGATTAGACTTCGCCGGTGTAAAGTCAGCATCTCATCTGAAAATAAATCTGCAGCAGGGGGAGAGGGAAGCGCCCGCGAATACAGGTATCATGCGGTGACTCCGCACGATGCCGTCGCCCCGGGGGAATCGCAAGAAGTCGTGTTCACAGTGTTTTTTCAGAGTCCAACCACCAGCTCCCATCAGCCACTTGTGCCCAGTCGCAGCAGACGGGACGGAGAGAGAGAGAGAGAGAGAGAGAGGGATCATTTGTCCAAGAGGGACAGAACGGAGAGACAGATTCACTACCTTTGGTGTTCATTAGATCAAATTAGTGTTTCATCTCATCACACGACTTTGATTCGATCAGTGTCATCCACCCACCAATTGCTCCCGCTGCCTCTGTATCCTGTGCCACACACACACACACACACACAGACACACACACACAGACACAGGGAGAGAGAGCGGAGGATGAGAAGATCGATAGCGTAATCCTCCAGTCTCTATCTCTGTCCACTAAGCGCAGGATCGCCCACTCTCTCCCTCCTACTGTCAGGCTTCCTCTGTGTCTTCCCATCTCCATTAGGCTCTCTCCTCAAGTAACTCACACTTTCACACCACAGCCACACACACACACACACAGTCACGCACACACACACCAATTCTTATTACAGTCTGAGCACAGAGTTTACCACTTGGCCTTTATTCTGTTCGGTTTTTTTTTTTTCCCCTATCAACTTTCGCTCCTTCAGAAAACCAAAACTCTTGATTCTAATTCAGGAGATTTCTCTCTTGAGTGAAAAGATGTGTACGTCCACTGGTTCAGTTTTTTACGAGTGGCATTGGAGTTGCTGTAATGTTTGATAGAGCTAGGCTAACAACTCCAATAGACTTCAAGTCTTTACGCTAAGCTAACACGAAATGGATGCACAGAGGTGGGAATGGTGTTGAACATCTTTTCTCAGTCTGGGTAAGTCTCACAAAGGGTATTTTGCCCAGAGTGTCCCTTTAGTGTTAGGCTGTGAATAAATGTAAAAGGCAATTTTACATAGAATAAATAATGTGAGGGCAAAAGATAAGGACATGTCCTGCATTTCATTATATAAGTTAATAATCAGCGGTTATAAGTGCTTTCGCTGTGTAGCCCAAAGAACCTGCATCCCACATAACAAAAACAGCAGCTAAGAAAAGATGGTTAAAAAAAAGAAAATCGATGTCTTTTAACAGGAGTCAGAGGAGCTTGGCAGCATTTTGATTCCACCCACCATGAATTGGTGGAAAGATGCACTTTGTAGATGAACCCTCCACTTAAAAAGATTTCAGATCTGCTGTGACAGCAGCATTTGCAGCCCGCCTCTCTGACTCAAAATGAAATAAATAGCCCATATACACAGCTCCTCTAGCCCACAGTTTCCCAACACGTCGCGAGAGCTCACACAACCTGGCGAGGGAAATGTCAGCGAGCCGGCAGTTCCAGGTGAGCGGCCCGACAGACAGCGACTACATCAGAGTGGGAATCTCTCCCTGCTTTGGCCACAACATCAAAAGAGGAGCAGCAAGCTCCGAGGGACCGAGGCTTTCTGCTGGTTACATGCACAGCACGAGTTTTACTGACAGCTGGCCTGGCTCCTGTCTGAGCTGAGGTCCGGATGACACCCAGGGGCTCCGACCCACCGGCAGATCATGACACATTTTAGATAAATAAATAAATAAATGCATATGTGGGTTGTGGTCAGAATAGATAAAGATATAGAAGCGAAAACAGTGTTAGCTCATTGGTTAGTGTGCACATTAAAGTTATAATTTTCTAAATGTCACTTAGATTTGATTTTATTTCCCAAGATCCTCCTCGCCTTGCGGTCAGTCGATGTAGTTCTGGGGTTTTGGCGGAGTGACATCAACACTCGCCACGCTGCCACACAAAGACGAGCAGAGGGGAAATAAGACACCAGAGACTGGAGCTGAATGATACAGCAAAAATAATAATAATAATGCAATTATTACACCTGTAATATCATTCATGAGTGTAATGGGAATGATCGTTTTTGCGTTATAATTTCAAAGCTATGATGATGTGACTTTTGCTGGGGTCTGTAGCAAACAAACATGTTTTCTTACATCTGGAAAATATAATTTGTCGGTCAGTTATAATGGTGTTTCATCACATACTACTCACAAAAAGTTAGGGATATTTGGCTTTCGGGTGAAATTTATGGAAAATGTAAAATGTTCACACTACAGTGATATTATATCATGAAAGTAGGGCATTTAAGTAGAAGCATGCACTGGTGATTTCCTCATCTCAAACAATTTCTTGAAACAAAAGCCAACAACAGTGGTGGATATACCACAACAAAAAATGTCAGTGTCAATAACTTGTCATGTGCCCTTGAGCATCAATTACAGCTTGACAATGACGTCTCATGCTGTTCACAAGTCGACTTATTGTCTGCTGAGGCATGGCATCCCACTCTTCTTGAAGGGCGGCCCTCAGGACATTGAGGTTCTGGGGTACAGAGCTCCGAGCCTCTACACGGAGACTCAGCTGATCCCATAGGTTTTCTATGGGATTCAGGTCTGAGAAAGTGCAGGCCACTCCATTTGAGGTACCCCAGTCTCCAGCAGCCGCTCCCTAATGATACGACCTCGATGAGCTGGAGCATCAAACACCTGATGTGAATTTTGCCGTTAAACTCCTTGTTAGAGACCAGCAACTTGTGCAAAAAGGACTGAAACACTGAACAGTTGGACATGTGCATTCAAAAGTTTACAGAAGGTCACATTAAGTTCACCTGTAAAGGTTAGAATGCATTTTAGCTTCATCCTGAAATTTCACCCGAAAGCCGAATATCCCTAACTTTTTGTGAGTAGGGTATTAACCTTAAAAAACTGCAGCTTCTGCGATTTCGATGTTGCATTTGGCCATACTGCAATTTTGGTAATATTTCGGTTGATTGTTCAGCTCTAACAAGCACAACAAATAGATTAACAACAGACAGACAACCAGGTTAGTTTCTAAAGCTCATAACATGAAACCTGGGTCTATTCAAATTAATTTTAATAGATGAGATTAAGCTTTTCTTTTAATCATAACAAACTTTGTTATGAGGTCAGATCTCAGTGAAGGGCATGTGGGCGCTGTCCAGACAGTTTATCAATACATAGAATGGAAAATATCCGCATGGGAATATGTGATCAGGCAGACCCTGTGTCGGGAAGGTTACTTTTGAAATGTAACAGGTTACAGATAACTAGTTACCCTGTTAAAAATCTAATAAGTAATGTAACTATTTTAATTATTTCATCACAGTAATGTAACTTTTTTTTGTTTGATTACTTTTTGATTACTTGTCTAATAAATGTTTGAAACTGAAAAGTCCTAAAAACATCAATTTAAACCAGGTGGTGTAAACCTCACAACACCGCCTGTCAAGGCTCTATGAAAAGTTGAGCTTGAATTCAGATAAGAGTGTTTTGACCAAAACAAATTACAAGTCTGTAGGTCGCAAACAACAAACCGCTTTAACGTGATCGGCTGGTCGCAGACACGCCAGACGCAGGTCACTAATTAAATTAAAACAATAAAACTGATTAAAAACATGGCTAATATGTGAGCGCACACTGCCAAACGGATGGAGCCTGTCTAGACGTTGAGACGCTCCTGCCTGTTGCACTCAAGTTTGGCTTCGCTGGATGGAAATCTGCCAAAAGAAGACATTCCTGCACAGCAAAAAGATGCAAAGCAACAGAATGAATGTTAATATCAATGAATATTGTACGTATAAACTTTTTACCGAAAAGAAACTATTCAGATGTAACCCTTCTGTTATCACCAGAATTTTAAAAATACATGTTATTGACATTTTTTCTCAGTAACTGCAGTGGATTACAGTTACATTTATTTTGTAATCTAATTACTAGTTACTCTCCAACACCTGGCAGGTCACGCTGACACAGCTCAGTTTTGATCTGTTAAGCGATAAGGTGCTTTTTTTTTTTTTTTTTTTTTTTTACTGAGAAAACGGATCAGAGATAGAACGAGATTAGAAGACCACAGTCACCAGCGGAGTCTGAAAATAGACGTCGCACCGCCTCACTTGTTAATTGATTGACAAGGCAGCAGACAAGCTGAACTCCTGTGTTTGTTTTCAGACGTGCACTTTAGCAGCTTTTCTGAAAACCGAGAGATAAACAAACACGCGGACGGAATTCATCAAGTAAAGCTCCTGTTTGTCAGTAAAATGCTGCCGACTGTCTGGAAACTCAGGGGAGGGATTTGATCCACGTCTCTTCCCCCTCTCTCTGTCCCTCTGTCTCCCCCGTTGTCTTTTCAATTTGGCCTTGTTTCATCGGCATGACATGTAAACACATTTGTGTTACCACAGACAAATAGTGAATAATCAGGAAAGACAAAGAATAATAAAACGCTCCACCAGCAGTTAATAAGCTCATGCCTGACTAAAACAGAGACAGTAGGAGCCGACAAACTAACAAGCACAGCTGAGACCGAGTCACACACCAACCAGGACAAGGCTCAGAGCAATTTGTTTTTGCCTTCCCGTACAGTCGGCATCTGCAAACTAGCAAACCTGCAGCCGGTCAGCTTCATTAAACAGACTTTTCACCTAATATAACTCGTTAAATTCAACAAACTGCGGTACTTCAGCTGCAGTTTAGCAGAGAGCAAAAGTGTTCAAGCGGCTGACGGACTGCGGCTGAAAGGCTGGACGTCTCTCCTCTGCTTTGGTCCTCGCAGCAAAACCTCTCACCTCTACAAGCTGCGACTTGCCTGAAGGCAGTTTGTTTGGCACCATGGTAACCATACAAAGTGTTGAGGCATATCTAACTGTCTCTAACAAACTCTAACAAAATAAAACTAATTGTAATCTGTTATAGTTACTGAGAAGAAAAGCAATTAAATTATCCATGAATCAAAATGTTGGTGATTAGAAAAGGTTTACAGCTAAATAGCTTCTATGTATAATATAACATTTATTCTGTTATTTTGCATCTTTTCGCCAGGAATGCCTTCTTTTGGCAGATTTTCAGACAACGCGGGTCAGCAAAGCCAAACTTGAGTGAAACAGTGTCAAGGCTCCATTTATTTGGCAGTAGACGCTCAAATTTCGAGCGCTGTGTTTGATTGGTTGTCATGTTTGAATCTGCACCGCCTCTCATCTGCCAGTCAAATCAACACACATCGCTCTGAGCAGCCGAGTCTGCCGAGTCTGCCGTGCCTGCGACCGGCTGACCAGGTCAAGGCAGGCGGCCACGTCATCGTACAGCAACACCTACCCGTGCTGGAGACAAACAATATCTTCCCTCTGAAACCAGAGAAGTGCTCTAACATTACTGCTCAGTGTCAGGCTTGTTTACCAGCTTGTTTACATTTCAAAGGTAACCTTCCCAACACGGACGATACACAAAAAAACGTCTGCACCTCCAAACATCCAGGTGTGTTGATTTGAATGGGAAAGATGGTTCTGTAATCCAGACACATCCACATAACATCACGACACCCGGGGGGGAGTCAATAATTAGTCACTAACCAGCTTTCCTCACTGATTAGCCGAAAAAGGGCCAAAAAAAAAAAAAAAAAAAAAAAACAAGAGCAATTTAGGGTTACTAAAAGGTTTATATTTGTAGTTCTGACAATACTTAGTGTCTCTGCGGTTACATGCATCCGACTGAGGCGTTAGCATGCACAGCAGGTAGGACACACACACACAGATGGTTTTGGTGCCAGGCCTCTCATCAGACATTAAAGTGATTAACGGGCCAAGCTCTGTGATGAACAGGTAAACACACCAGCCAGGCTCAGGTAGGACAGCCAAAAAACGCCAATCGAGACCTTAAGCGCCCAGGGCGTCCATATTCAGATTTGAAATGATTAAACCGCAAATGAATATCTATCACTGACCACACACACACAAATAGCCTCCAGCTACCAATCACAGCAACTTGCTTAACTTGTTTAGTCCAACTGCTCCTCAGGCTCCTTCCCATATTCCCTCTCACACAGAATTTTCCCTTTCGACGGTGATGAATTTTTTAAACTCAATTTACCAGCAACTTTGAGACCTTTTAAACATTCAGCAATCATGTGTTTGAAGCGCCGGGCACCAAACGTACCTTGTCCCATTACAGTTTATCGATGGGCTGTTAAAGTGTGACAGCAGACCCAGATTCCCTCCCCCTCCTGCCTTTCCCACTCGTGTGAAAAACGTCTGCAGATGATACGAGGAAAAAACCCGAAAAGTCTTTTTAACTTTTTGTACCTTTTTGGCAGCAGTGGCTGACTAATGCGAGCCGTTTCTAGCTGTCCTCCAGAAGTTGTATGCCTCTCGACGGAGCACACAAGAAGAACACAAATTAAAATAGCAAAATTCAAAATTACTGAAAAGGTCTCTCTCTCTTTCGCTCTCTTTGTCTCTCCGGTGTGTGTGTGTGTGTGTGTGTGTGTGTGTGTCACCAAGTGCTGGCTGCATGGTGACGGTGTGTGTGTGGGGGGGGGTTTGGCTCCTCAGGAAAAAAATATATCAGATGAAAAGAGAAAATGACTCCTCAGAGATAAAAGGAGATTTGATTTATTTTGTTCACTGGAATTATTTTCCAAAATAGCTGGCATTTTGTGTGTGTGGGAAAAAAACACACAGCATTTTGTGTGTGTGGGAAAAAACACAGCATTTTGTCTAGCCTCATCTCTCTTGAACCCTGCAGTGGAGTGATAGTGAGTCTCCTCCCGTTACACTATTTCATTATTTTATACCAAATCCCACCTAAGCTGTGATTCATTGTTGACGTACTGTGACCTCTGGGACTGTTAAAAAAAAAAAAAAAATGCCAACTGCAGGATATTTCCGAGACCTTAACGCCTCAAGGCCGGTTTACAAGTGCGACTCACAATGTGTTTCGGCACCTTAAAGTCTACCAAGTCTCCCAAAGTTTACTTCCCACTTTCTCCACTTACGTCACTTATTCTATTCCCTCAGGACAAACCCGTGTCACTTTGATTCCTTTGTGGCGTTTAAAGACCTCTCGGTGAGTTGTCTTGTTATCGTCTGTCACGCAGTCTCCCCCCCAGCTGTCACTCATTGCTCTTTTGATACGTTATCTCCCTTTATGCGCTCTCTCTCCAAATAAATGCACTCCAGCGGCTCTGCTGCTTTCGATGCCATCAAATTCCCCCTCTCATCTGCTCTGAAAGCTCCCACGGTGGGGTGGAGATGTTCTCACAATGTTGGCGTCTAGCCTCTCAGCCACTCAGGGAGACTTGAAATTCAGCTAAACCCGAGCTCACAAGAGAGTAAAACCACTTACAGCGAGTGCCACGCCGTTAATCGCTCATTACTTGTTCGTTTTTAGGCTCGAGATTCACTCGCGAGTTTGTCGGGCTACGGCGGAGTATACGAAGGACGGTCAGAGAGAGGACTTGGAGCAGAAGCGTCCACCGGCCCCACATGAATTATCTCTTGGTGATGTTTCTCGCCCTGAAGCGCTTTCTTCCATTTCTCAGTGGGAATCCTGTTCTGGTGAAAATGGACAATAAGACGCCGGTAGCTCATATCAACCCTCACGGCGGCGTTTGCTTTACACAAACTGGCACGCCGGATCACAATGTGGAGCGGCAAACAAGTATTTCAATACTGATTTTGCCATCGATTGTTATGGCAACATTCAAAGCCTCGAAGCATCAAAGCATTCAGGTCAGCGTTTGTTTGGGAAATACTGAGCATACCAGAGAAGACAAGGATTATGCAGCATGACAAATATGTTTTTCCATCGGATCAGAGATGGATATATTTTTGGAAAATGATTATCATGGAGGCTGGTGAGTAAAACCTTCTTCACCGGGGATTGAAGCCTTAATATTTCAGTGACCACTTATTTTTTTGCCTTCACACTTTACCTGGGGAAATATAATGTGTGGGGCAGATGAACGCCCCAAATGTTCATTATGGGTAAAGTATCCCTTCAGGCTCTCAGAGGCAATATTGAATCAGCTACTGAGAGCATGAACAAGGTGCACTCCCCTGTTCAAATTTTCTGCACAAATTGGGAGGCCAATGAGAGGATGGTGGGTGGGTCTTATTAGCTTTCGTCCCTTCCTTTCTCTGCAATAATCGGGGACTTTCTTCCAGGAGGAGATTGCTTGGGAACGAGGTGACACCTCCCTGCACGGCATTCCTGCCCACAGAATCTAATAACATCTGAGTGCTAAGCAGAGAGGCACCAGGATGGGCTCTCAAACTACGAGGACTCTGTTCTCACAATAAGACATGCACTGTGGGCACTCGGTGAAGCGCTGAGACAAACGGCCGTATGTCTGTTTATGCAGAATTTCTTGAGCCGCCTTTTAATCACGCCAGCCCATCTGCAGCCGTGCCAGTGAATCCCAAATAGCATCTTAAAAAAAAAAAAAAAAAAAAACTTTTGTTGGCCGCAGTCCACCTGAAAGTCCACAACTTTTGTGAATATAAACAACGCCCCAAAAGCCCTCTCTGACTGGCATTAGTATTACCGGGACCGCCTTGCTGGTTGGCAATTACCACCTCAGGACTGCAGGAATTTTATCCCTTCCTGAATGAGCATGTCAGGGGTTTTCTCGAACCACCACAGGAACAATTCCAGCAGAAATTGGTCTCTTTATATTGGGGTAACTCTGGCACCCTGGGGTCATTTTAATCCTGTCCAAATGGGCATCTTGTATTACCGACTAGCTCACGCGGAAACTGGATCACGAAGGGCGTGCAATCAGTGGTGGGGGTTTACAACGCTATGGAGTCACTTGGAGAGACTTCTGCCTGTTTCGCTGAATTGTGGTTGATGTTGTGTGGCCTGTCCCTGGGATTACCACAACCCTGCAGTAAATTATTCTGCTGTCATGAGTTGTGCATGGGGAAAATCAAATTGCGGCTCACTGTGCATCGGCAAAATCAAATAACTGGCCTTCCGTGGTAGCATTAATTCTGTCTGGACGGGGGTGAAATTGCTAAATAATGAGATTTGAAAATATCACTTCTTTATACCAGCTTAAACCGCACTGCTGGTTAAGATGGCGCTTTATCTGAAGGCTGCTCCGCTGTTTCTGGAGATAACCATGTTGCAGGTGTGCCACAAGGATCAGTTACTACATTTTTACATTTCAGAAGATATCAAAAATCACTCATATCTGAAAGAGATTCCCCCAATCCCATCCCCTCCTTTGTGACATGCATATCTCTTCCTCTCTAATTTTTCCTCTCACATTGCTCATTAGAGTGCCTGTCTGCAGTTTTTTAAGGAGACAGTGACTTTATGATTGTAATTAACACAAACAGAAAGGCTCCATTGAAATTCAAATTAAATTACTAAATAGCATAGCAAGAGAACAGCGCCAAGTAATCCTCCAACCACCCACACCACTCCCCTGACAAAAAGCATAAACACAGGCCAAATACAATTACTTACTCAACCCACCTCTTGGTCTCACCAGTTTAAAGCGTCAGGGATAATTGGTCTTCTTGAAGAGTAACGAAGTGACAACAAGAGATTAAATCCTTTTCGCTCGGGCTGGGCTCAATTCAGCTTTGGCTGAATACACAGTACTGGAAGTGGTTTTTATTCATTCATAAATGAATTAATTAATTCATAAAAAGGAAATCTTGCCATGAGAAAGTTCCATGAGAAAGGTTCTTATATCCAAATCCATGAAGAAATAACTGAGAATGAAGGTCATTATTGTGTTAATTGCAGTTTAAATTTAGATTTTCAACTGAGCTAAATGAAGCTGAAACTTTTTTTTTCACTCTGCAGCTCATAGCAATCGACAGACAGACAGACAGACAGGCAGAAAGAAAGACATGGGTGCACTGTACCTCTCTTAAGTAGCAAGATATTCCTCGAAGGGCAGCACCCATGGCAGTGGGAGAGGGGAGCTGGATGGGCGAGAGACATCGTGAGAGAGAACAGAGAGAGAGAGGAGAAACTTTATTTCTGCTCAAGTTGACAGGCATCCCTGTTCAAAGCTGCAGACAGCAGCAACAGGTGGGTTGTTTGTGTGCGATGTATTCTCAAAGGCACACTTCAGATACAGCTGAAAATGTGTGTGTGTGTGTGTGTGTGTGTGTGTGTATTAAATTCCCCGAGGTGAGCTCCACCACGGTGTCTCTCACACTCCAGTGCATTGCTTGTGTGTGTGTGTTTATATTAAGTATTTTGTGTGTGCTCCTGCTCTATCCACTTGAGGACCGACTGTCCTCACGAGCACAAGGGGGAAGAAAATCCCTTGAAGTTGAGGATTTTCTGGAGTTAGTTTGAAGTTAAGGCTAGAATTATGAATAGGCTTAGGTCACGTTTACGGTCAAGGTTAGACATGAACCGGTGAAGTTTAGGGTTAGTTTTTGAAAAGTTTCAGATCAGCTTACCGGTTATGTGATGGGAACACAAATGATAAAAATGATCAGCAGTGCGGCTGGATTCAGCAGGAGACGCTGGCCCAGTCTCAACGTCCCCCCTCACACACTCACGGACTTTGAGGCGCGCTCCCGTTAAGTCCATGAGGGCTTAGGGTTGTCCCATTGACAAATCATGAAGTGCGTGAGGGATCTCTCACGGACCTTTTGAGCCCTTCATGCACCCTTTCCGTAAGTGGGCATCTCCGCAGACTTAGCATTAGGGAATTACCCATAGTTCATTGCATTGTGACGTATGACATGAATCCCCTGGGGAAACCAGCTGGCGGCCGCTATAAAAGCGAAGTGAAACGAGCGAATTTGTAAACAAAAAACATGGAGGGTGCAATCCTCCATGCATCACTGTTGACATCCAAACAAAGGGCTGTCCCATTCCTTTTTTATAGTACTTCAGCCCCTTGCAGCCTCACACACTCAGTCACTTTCCAGGTGCAGCTACTTATGTCAGTGAGGGCTCAGGGCTCAGGGAGGAGACTGAGATTCAGCCGCTGAGTGGTTTTGTGGTGTAAACTGGCCACCGCCCACATCACCTGCTCTAATGAGGAGGTACGCAATCACTGACAGAATTGCAAAAGCTTGTTTTTCTCTGTTCACTCCTGCAGTTCAAACCGAGCATACACACACATATAACTTCAACATGCTCAGGGTCTCCTGCTGAATCCAGCCAGCACAACCATCAGAGGCCAAAGAGGGACCTTAACACAACACAAAATCAAGGGAGATGGATGAATCGCCGTTATCTGATCATCATTTATTTTTATTTTATGGCCGATAGATTCCTTAACTTGAAAAATGAAACATTATTAACTGAACAGGTGCACTGTGCATACATGTGAGCAAAAATGTGTAGGCCTCAGAGGCGTTGTCATAATTTATTAGCAATTTCATGATTTCCAGATTTCTGTACACTTTTTCATGAGCTGAACACATGCCATGCCATTTAAAAAAAAAAAGTGATATTTAGACATCCATGATGACTGTTGCACACCTACAAGTTGTCGTGATTCTCCTCTTAATACTTTTATCATCAACCTTAAGGGAGAACAGATCTCACAGATCTCTGTTTTGTTATGGCTCAGCAGCAAGACAGAATGATTCAAGTCCTAAATTTATCGGGGAAAGTCACAGAGCAGCCAGCGACGTATTTAATGTGCATCATAATGTTAGCTTATTGTTAAGAATATAATCATTCGAGCTGGAAAGTGGCAGCAGAATTCAGTGCATCTGGTCTCATTTAAGAAAGAAACACAAATAAATGAATTTTCAATGCCAGCCTGACTCACAGGCTGTGACCGAGATGATGTGGAAACCCCCCCATACTGAAAATGCATTGGCTCCAGAATTTCACATTTGGGCAAAAGCTTATAGACCTTTTCATGCATGGAAAGTGCAGTAGTAGCTTTTACTAGTTCAAAACAGTATGATATTTTTGCATGCATGATTAAAAATTGGACAACATTGTGCTAACGTATTAGCATGGAATACAAGGGCCAACAATCCACCAGGAGCACATGAATCACATCAGGTATGACGTTAGTTGAGCAACAGGCCGATCAACCAAAAACAAAACATATTCCTTCAAGGCTGGAGTTAGGATTTGGGGAATGAATGTGTTTGATGGAGCGTCTGCACAAGGATAGTTATACTAACTGGGTATGTGCATGTGTGTGTGTGTGTGTGTGTGTGTTTAGTTACCGGGGGTGGATGCTCCAGGCAGGTGTGGAAATACTTTGTCTGGTCAGGCTTCACACGCTTTAGCGCCACCCGGGACTCCCCAATGAACTCATTATGAGTCAACTTATCCTCATCACACACTGACAACCTGCCAGAGAGACACACAGAGAGACAGAGAGGTGGTGTGTACAGAGATAATGAAAGAAGAGAAGAAAAACAGAGATGAGAGATGAATGGATGACAGCAAGACACAAAATACTGCCAGGTTACGGGTTCAATTCCCTGTGTACCACAGTGGCTGGAATCAACTCTGCCTGGCTTTTTGTGCATCTTAAAACTATTAAAGAAAGCGACATGGCTTTGAAACAAATTGGCCGGTATTAAACGGTACAATATGTAATAATTCACTTGGTCGTAGGTGCAGATGGCCACAGCGCAGCGGTGTTGCTGATCAGCACCAACACACAAGTAACGCAGGCCAGACTGACACCAACATGGGGCTGCACTGTACGAGTCTGGTGTTAGCCAAGCCAGCATGCATGCAATTCAAGCTGTTGAATGACTTGTCCAGTCACTTAGGAACACATTATCATAATGAACTAAAGACATCCCTGGAACTAATGAGCGGCTTTTACATTTGTTCTTCTGGTAAGCAACAATATATATTTTTTCCCATTATAAAAAAAAAAAAAAATACCTGTAAAGCAATGTGCTCAAATCAGTTTGTTGCTGGTAATGACAGATCATTATAACTAAAATATATGTTTGCTTTGCTTCCTATGGCTGTTGCTTGACCTGATTGTTCCTGCAGCTCCTTTAAAGGCATAATGAATAGATTTTTCATGTAAGAAATAATGCATAGAAATAATAATCCCTCTCTAATAATCCCTCACTAGAAGTGTGTGATAGTGTGTGTCTGCAGAGACCCTGCCCTCTGCCTGGATTTTCTTGTTTTGCTGAGCTCAGGATGCTTCTGGGCGTCGGCCTTTGGGCGGCGGGTGTGTAGCTCCCAGCCAATGGCAGATCGATAGCATGACATCCAATGAGGAAGAAGCTATGAAAATGGCGGACACAGCACCAAGAAAAAAGGAAATTTATCAGGATGAAACAATAAGTGGACGAAGCTCGTTCCACAAGGAGAGGGTGAACACTGAGGGAGAGGATGAGGATGAAGAGTGACACGGTGTTGGCCTGTTTTATGTTGAACAGATAGGCGCTAAAGGGCTAAATTTATTTTCCTAGGATAGTGACGGAATATTTTACGTTTAGGGTGGTCACCATCATAGGAAACAAAAAATTCTAACCTCATAACCTCAATCATAACCTGTGTTGTGGTGCATTAGGTATGATAAATGAAATGCTATTTATCTTATAACTCCCGTCCACCTGAGTCTGTACAGAGTCAGATATCAGTGAGCCTCTAGATTGTGCTCAAACATGATAAAACTACCTTTAATACAATATAGCTAATGCCATGTTTATCCTGTGACCATTATCGTGTGTTTTAATTGTATTTTTTTTTTGCTGCATTTTGTCCTGTTTCTGTTATCTTTTGGGGTCAAACACACTGTTTATGAAGTATAAAAAGTGGTTCTCTATTTCCCACAGTTTGGAGTTTGAGTTGCACAAACATTTTTAACACACAGTGAGGCTGCTTTTGTGTGCCAGCATCTCAAACATGATAATCCAGCATCAAGTGTAGACATTTAAATAAATATATTAATATCTGTGATGCAAAATCAATTTAATGGATATTTTTTTCTCTGCAATGAAACATTTATCTATTTCTGTGTCTGTTTAGCCGATTTTATTCCGTCTCCCATTTCTTATTTAATTGGTTCAATATTAAAATGGGAATGGCGTGGCTAAAACGCTAAAAAGTGAGTGTGGATTTAGATTTAGACACGTCTTTGGTTAGTCAACTGATCGGTTTAGGTTGCAGCCCTGTGAAGCACGCGGTTTAAAGGAACAAATAAACATGCTCTGAGGTCCACAAAAACGTGCAGAAAATGTGTGCAGGGTGCAGCACGGCTGTTAAAATGAATGTAGTCGAGTAGCTGCTCATTAGTACCCGGTCATTACATCATGGTCATTGCTCTGGACAAGGCAGCCCTGTTATTACCGAGTGCAGCGGGAGCAAATACACACATTATGTAAGAGTCGCTAGAGATAGATCCACTCTGAGAGTAATAGAGCACTGCGCGAAAAGAGCCAGAACCCAAGAATATTCGACAGAATATCTCCGAGATTATCTGGAGAATACGGATAATTTCTGATGGATATGCTGAGTTGTGTTGGTATGCATCATATCTGGTCAAATATGGACTCAATAAACATTGTTAGGACTTATATTATATCAGGATAACAGATATAGCTCATTTTTTGTCATGTATATGTTCCAAATATGATCTTAAGTCATGTCTGGAAATATCCAAGCTCAATATTTTTCTAGTGTGCTGAGTGTATCTATGGCATATCTGCATGTGGTGGTTTCTATCTACAGTATCTGGGATGACAGGAACTGTGGATTCTGGAGAGTATCACTATGGATATCATCACATTTGGATCATATCTTGAGATATCTGGGCAGTGATTCTTGGGGTTTTTGCACAGTGGAGGAGGGACTTTTTAATTTCATTTATTTTTCTATTGTTGCTGTTTTGCTGTAAAATTAAACAGTACATTTTATCCAAAACAAAATGCAAGATTAAAGCCTCAACATGAAAATATAGTCATGAGTCAACAGATGAGTGGACCAAAAATATGAATATACAGTAAAATAAGGTTCAAAATATTGAAAGCGCTCCCTGCTCTCTTATCCATCTTGTTTTTCCCAGGCTTCAGTGTAATGTTACCTGTATTGAGAGAAACTGTGGTGCTTTGCCCTCTGAGATTAAACGTAACCAATCATAATAACCAATGTTTGCATAACTAAAACGACATTCTTCAATTGATCAGATCAAAGCGAAAGGTTAGGAGCTCTGTTCCTTGTGTTGATCGCTGTGTGGAAGGAGACACACTGTCACTGTCAGGGTTAGGGGTTTCAGCCTCACTGGATACAACCATATTAAAAGCAGTCACGACACAGTGAGGAGCTTCGGATTAAAGCCGACACAAACAGCATATTAGATGGAAAGGTAAGCGTGGGGCAAGATCCAAAGGAAAAGGTGGAGAGATGAGAGTGAGAGAAAGAGGCTGGGAAAAGAAAAAAAAAAAAACATGTATAGTTGTTAAAGATAAGGGTGTCAGGAGGGAGAAAGTTGGGTCAAAAACACATTTTCAGCCAGAAGGAAACATGACAAGAGATGGTTAAGGAAAAAAAAAAAAAAGCAAGGTGCAGACCAAGTGAGAGGGAAGCAAGACGAGAGAAACAGAGTATCTGTGTGTGTGTGTGTGTGTGTGTGTGTGTGTGTGTGTGTGTGTGTGTGTGTGTGTGTGTGTGTGTGTGTGTGTGTGTTGGGGGGGGTTGGGGATTGCAGCAGGCAGCGAGTGACCTCTATGTGTCGGTATGACACCCTATTGGAATCTACCCCGAATGCATATTTATTATTTATGAATGGAATGAGAATCATATTGGCAGCCTTTTGAGGCGAGCCCGCTCAAAGGGCAGCACCCTGCTTAGCTGCAATCCAGCGCTTTCTATAGTAGTGGTAGAAACACACACACACACACACACACACACACGCAGTCATACAAATGAACACAGGGCCCTTGAGACAAACCGCAAAATGACTTTTCTCACTCTCATTTTCACACTGAAAAAGACGTGAGAATGCGAATTCCAGTATAGCTTGAAACCTGGATGTTGGCATGAAACATCTGAAGGAGCCGTGAAGCACGCGCTCCATGCCTGTGACGTTCCCGTGCTCGTTTGACTTGTAAGGCAAAACTATCAGTCGACTGTTAATGTCAGCCGGAGCAGAGGAGCCCATCCAGAACATCAGAGAGCAAAGTCATGCAGCAATCACAGGCAGTCGTTCTCTGGCATAAGAGCTTCATAAAAGGCAGGTACTGTATGTAGCGCTTGACTTCAACCCAACCTGACTGTGTCTCACCCGCCAATCAAAGCAAAATGTTGAATCCCGACCCAACAATGCGGCAGCTTGCAGATCAACTCTGTCTAACGCTGATGCAAAATTGTTTATTGGGGCTCAAGGTGTATGACAATATCCCCTCAAATTAGAGGGAAATTATTAAAAAGATAGAGTATTTGTATGTTTATATGGACAGAAAAACAGTGTCACATCAAGATTAAAGCTTTAACATCCCAATATAGAAAAAATATAAACCAAAACCAATAAGAGTAGTGACGGAAGAAAGACTTCCAAATACTTCAGCAAAAATGGCACATGCAGTACTTTATGACAATGCTGAGAATACAACAAGTCCTGTAACTCATTCATACATAGAAGCATTCTCAGTCTTCTAAATGGGTGTGTACAGACACAAAACACAGTAATGACTTTGGGTTGTTGAGCCCCAAAATGCTGAGTGAATGTGAATGAGGCAAGGGAAGGAAACAAAAAAACAAAAAAAAAACGGCATCTCTGGATTAAGCTTTGTGAGAGGGACACATGCAATTCTCACTATAAAAAGAATCGCATTGTTCGGAGATTACAGTGTTGCCTTCCTTTTTTTGTGTGTGATTTTCTATTCTCACCATATTTACTTGGCTAACATTTGTCTTAGTTTACTGACAGCACTTTGTGTGCTCCCACATAAACACAGCACTGATACGACTGCGAGGATGAAGTCTGCACGCCTGCTGTTTACCAGAATGCAAGGTCTTCAGAAGTTATCAGCCAGTATGAAATGTAATAACCGACCATTATTGAAAGTATAATATTGTCGCTGAATACAAATAAAAAAGAATTACATTTAGGCTACCCAAGATTGCACTTTGCACACACACACACACATCTGTGCAAGCAGCCCGAGTGGATGTGCACACACACATAATATCAGGTTTTATCAAGATGTAAATCTAGCATCATCCACAAATTCAGCAGCACGTGTCACATCTCTGATAAGGAGACGGGGCTGGTATGGAGTGAATGACACAGAGCATGAATTTATTAAAAGACAGAATTGTCTCGAAACACCTGTTTCACAAGGAGGAGGAGTAACATCATGCAGCGTTTCACTTAAGTACACTTTTATGCTTGAGTGTTGTACTTCACTACAATTTAAATAATATTCATTACAGAGCACAAATGACGCGTGACAGATTGTGGAACCTTTCACAATAAAAGTCAGCAAGGATGAGAAGAGGAACCTGCTTCTACTGTTGGTTCTACTTTTCGTCATTCCCAAATTTCACAATAAAAGCTGCACGATGAAAAACTGCAGATAGCTGACGAAGGCGAGGACCATTTAGATGCAGCTGAGGTTGGTTTAAACACATCACAGTAAATAACCATACATGCAACAATAAAAACACAACATGTAGAGTACAGACAACATACGAGTTACTGCATTTGGTATGAAAGACTTTTTGTAAATGTTCTTGGCTGCTGCAGCGGCTCTATAGCGCCCCATCAGGGCAGTTTTGTGAATTCTTTAAAGAGGGGAACTTTCTCCTGCAGTCAGTAAAACAACTGGTGAGGCGATGCTTGCAGCTATAGAGCTAACGTTGCTAGCATCGAGTTCAAAATCATTCGGTGGGTCTGACAAAGCCTCATGTATGAATAAATTTAACAGCAGTCATTTTGAAACAGCTCTCTATATTCTTTTTTTTCTGCTCATTTATGGGTACCACTTTAATGATGATTCGACTTAGCTAACAATAATTTATCAAGGCTTCCATTTTATTGATGCACTGACGAAAAAACATAATATAGTTGAGACTGGCATAAAACTATAGAGCCAATGACTCCTGCAGTATATAGGGGTGACATTTCACAAACTGTCAATAATTCACATCTGAAAGCAAGTGGGCCTGCTTTGTATTCATCCGCACCTCTGGGATTTATGCCAGCGCAGAGGAAAAAAGCCAGGTAGCCAGATGAGAGCACTTTCTATAGCTAATGCACACACATACACACACACAGACACACACACACACACTCACAAATGAACACAAGGGCCATGAAATACACTGCTAAATGAGTTTTTGCATCTTTGTTTTCAAACTGAACAGGAACAGGAAGGTGGGGTGAAATGGCAGCAAAACTTCAAAAACATTTTTCAGCTGCCGGTTGGCAACGGATCATCGGAGGCCGAGAGGCAGCGCAGGTAATTTGCCAGGGATAATCTCATGATGAAACTAAGTGCATCCGTGTTTTTTTTACCTCCCGCTTGAGGGCCGTGGGAGCAGCTCTGAGAGGCCCACACTGCCGAATTCAAGAGGACATTACCTTCAGGAGGAATTATTGGTGGAATTATCCTTTACTGCGGTGGTATTTTTAGAGAAACGATGTCTGCCGGCTTATTTCATGAGACACAAGCAGCTACAAAAAGATATGTGCTTTATTTTCCACACGTGCACACAAATGCATGTACAGTTACATGTGACAGGCTTTGCTGCAGTTCAAGTTCTTCTAATTATGTCAGAGCCATGAGAACATTTGGTCCCCTGTGATCGAACGGCTTGCGTGGTGGAGGTTTTGCGATTCATATTTCACACCTCTTTTGGCCATATATGGATATGGTGTTCTGGTCGCCTGTGGCTATGCACCTTTTAAGGTTTCACTTGTGGAGCCATTACTTGATGATTAAGGAGGGGAAAAGAAGATCTAATTATAAGCTAGCCGTTAGTTAAGACCCCATGCTGGCTATGTGCACGGTCGGGTTAAAGCATGATTTCAAAGTATCTTGCAGCAACTTTGAGTGTTTACCAGTTTTTTCCACATGATCATTACTGATGCTTTCATTCATCTACACTACACTGAGGCAAACAGACACTTGTTTATTTTTGCTGGCTAAAGAGTAAGAAAGGAAAAATTACTTATTGACTGTTGGCCTTAATTTCCTCCATAGGTGCTTGTGAGAGTCCCTTTTTAAATGGCTGAGTCCATAGAACCAGAGACATCCTATTTTCTCTCCTTTATTGTCCCACACACATATAAACACACACACACGCACGCATACACACACCTGAGTGTCTTCCTGTGCATGTCCTCCTCTGTGATCCCGACGTAAGTGAGCGTTTCATTCCACACTGGGTTCAGGGAGTTGCGAATTGTCTTGGTTTTCAGCTTATTGGCCTAAAAGAAGGACAAACGCACAACCAACAGACAGACAAACAGTTAAATAGAGTGAGAGGCTGTGTTTTGCAGTACTGTCACTGCCATCATATGTGTTTACCAGCTCCCTCTCTCTCTCTCACCTTGCACGCCCCAGGCAGTAGATGCAGTTTGACATAGGGATCAGCTAAGCCGTTGAAGTCCATGGGCTTCAGACCCTACAGAGAAAAAAATGGCAGCTCACTTGAAGCTTTGAATTTTCCTTGAAGTCACTCCTGCTCTGCTGACATCCAGACGCACCGCTGGATTGGAAAAATGATGCACTACAATATTTTATAATGTGACATTAAAAATATATACAACATACAGCCAAAAAAGTATGTGCCACTGGCGTTTTATTTAAAACCGTATACGGTATTGATTGATGCCACACTACTTGTCAATGGGACAACCTTAATTTGTATTGATTCTGCTGTGACATTTAAATCAGATTCTCCAACATGACATGTATGAATGTTATTACTGGTTTTCATTCTATTGTGGTCTGAATGATGTTTTTCAGAGGCTTTTCCGCCCTGAAAGCAATACAGTCAGGAGCAACATGGAATATTTGTCATGTATTGGAATTTTTGTCATGGAAATGGACAATTTCAAAGACAACTGACAAGCTTTTTCTTACTTAAAGGTATTCTGTGAAAAACTGCCCAGGGTGGAGTGAAGTGAGGGTCTGCATGGTTCTCACTGTCAGGCTGAAAAATTGAAGTCACAAGCATGTTCTGTATCTGCTGGCTGCAGCACTTAATTGAAGCTACATCATGATTATGCTGACTGGCATATTCATACCCGACATGCCAAGATGCATAATGTTTGCAGCGCCACATCAAACAGAAAATATGTAGATGTCTTGTGAATCATTTTATACACACTTCCCTGTAATTCAGCAGCACACATGTACAGTATGTATCTCTGAAAACCTTGTGATCTCCACCAGAGATTAAAATAAAGTTTTGTTGATGCGAACAAAATTCAGCCCCACAGCACAGTGGAAGAGGTTAATCCACATTTCTTGTCCGTTGAGTCTAAATGTCATCACTTCAATCCACCCTTGGTAATTTTGCACAAGTGCACAAAAAAACCACAATAAAACAGATCACAAAAATCATCTGTAATCTGATTACTGTCAATGCATCCCATGTGATTATTTCCTGACCCTCTCCACTCTTACTGATCATCTTCAGTAGTTTTACTACATGAAGCAAAGAATCAAGACTCAAAGAATCAAAAACCGTGAGCTAAAGTAGACAAGACCATCGCCTGGATCGTTTTCACCAGATGGTGAAAGGATCAGTTAAGAAAAACGTTGAAAGTGGAAAGACTCAACAGCTGACTTCACCGACAAAGCCCAAATCATGATATGAAATAGCACCTCGATTTCTTACAGCCACCTTGACATTTGCAGACAATGTTTCTGTTAAGATTTTTTTTTCACTATAGCACATTCAGTGAGAGAGAGGGAACAGGGAGGAAAGAGAATAGAAAAATTGTATTGTGATGGGATATTTGTCCCAGAGGTAAAACTCAATCTCACATATGGAAGAAAATGAATCCTGTGGTTAAACTGAGCTTCATAAAAATATATTTGGCTGCCTCGGTTTGTGTGTGTGTGGGTGTGTGCACTCAGATGTATGAATGCTCTTCACAGAGATGGCAGGGAATGCAGCTGACCCTTAAGGGTGTGACATTTTGGATGCCACTCTCTTGCGTTTTCCTTTGTAAATTGTAAGGCAGACTACAGTTACTCACTGACCGTGATGTCATTTTTTGTTCTGCAGTTTAGTTTGTGTGGAGTATAAAAGTCATCAACTGTAGGCATTCGTCCATCCTCAAAAAGAGCAACAGCACAGTGGGCAGTGGTAAATTATTCCACCAATCTAAGCTTGAAACTGCTCCCTCACTACTGAAAAAATGAGTAGTTACCAGGAGGGGGAAATCATTAGTGCACACATTGGTGCTAAAATGAAGAAAACACTTGAGGATATGAGGAATTCAGAGTATACTGACAGCAGGTGCAAATATAAATTCCCATTCCCAATATAATGAAGCAATTTCAATTCCTATCTCTGTTTCTATTTCTGCTGGTGTGGTTTGTGTAATGATGTTTCTCTTTTCACTGTAAAACGGTGGACCTACCCTTCCTCTCTGGAAATAATGAGAATAAAAATAATAAACTTTATTTATATAGCACTTCTCTTAACAGTGTTACAAAGTGCTTTACAAAAAGGATATAAAACTGGCCAAGGCAGATAAAATAAGGAAGAGGCCAAAGCACACAAGCTCAGAGGAAGCAAAGATAATAAATGAAAATAAATGAATAAGATCAAACAAATAAAAATAAAGACAGTATGAATAAAAACAAAAATCAAACATTTCCAAAAGCTTTCACAAAGGGAAGGGTTTTAAGAGGATATTTAAAAGAAGCTACAGACTTAGTGAGTCTGAGCTCAGTAGGAACAGTTCAATAGTGTCGGGGCTCTAATAACAAAAGCCACCTTTTGTTAGTCTGGAAGTAACCAACAGGGCTCCATTCATGGATTTTAATGGTTGAAAGGGCACATACCAGGTCTAAAAATCAGAGATATATTTAGGGACAGGCCATTAAAGCCTTAAATGTGTGGAATAAAAAATTTAAATCAATTCAGAATCTAACAGGAAGCCAGGGTAGGGAGATAAAAACAGCAGTGTTGTCATCATGCCGCTTTGTCCAGGTAATACATAGAGCAGCAGTGTACCAGCTGTAGCCGGAGGAGGGAACCCTGGCTGATACCCAGGGTTCCAGAGTAAAGTGTGGTGCAATAATCAGGCTGAAAAATACAGTCGATTTTTTAGATCAGCAACTGGTTAAAATGATCTAATTTTAGAGATTAATTTGAGCTAAAAGAAACATGACTTAACAACATCTTTAACTTGATCATCAAAACGGGGGTTAGCATTAAATACTACCCCTAGGTTCTTAGCAGCCTGCTTAAAATTATTTGACAGACCGCCAAGATTAGCACCAAATGAGCTGATGGACTTTTGTGTACAGCATGATGGCAGAGTTATCGTCACTGAATGTAAGAACATTGGGGATATCCAGGGTTTAATATCAAAGAGGCAAGTTGTAAGATTTGCTAGGATCTGTGTTTTTAGTGGCATGTATATATGTCTGTGTCGTCAGCATAAAAATGCACATCATTGTTCAGAATAACCTGGCCAAGCGGCTGCATGTATACAGAGAACAGGATGGGGCCAAGAATGGCGCCTTGAGGAACACCGCAGCTCAACTGAGCCGTCAATGAAGTAGTTACCAAGAGCAACAGAAAAAAGTTCTGTTTTGTAGAGAAATGAGCCCTTGATGTCCACCCAAGTTTCCAAGCAATGTAAAGAGATACAAGGAAGCAGCTCTTAAATCTAAAAGAACTTAAATCAAGCAGTCGCCTCTGTCTGCAGTCACCAACAGGTCAACGTGAACTCTAACAAGAGCTGTCTCAGCGCTATGAAGCATGTGCTTTCTTGCAGGTGTTACTTAGCATTTACCAGAACATATTCCCTTGTATACACCTACACCCTTCTGCAAGTAACTCGGCTAATGCTGCATTCATGGAAGCTTGGAACTTGTAATTTTCACTTTCTGACCTGCAATAAAAAAAAAAAAAAAAAAAAAGCCTGCAGTGTCAGGAAAAACAGATACTCTTTTCTTAATTTGCAGTTTCTTGGGCAGTGTCCATGAAGCTGAATGCCTACGTTCACTTACAAAACAAGGGAAGATAGAGCGACAAAATTAGTCCAAACAGACTTAGTTCTCACAAATTTGGGTTTGATTTGCTCTTGAAGTTAACTCACAGAATGCCTCACATTCATTTTTTTAAGGAGTGAAATTCTAGAGGGAAAAAAAATCCAGGGGAGGAGGGCTCTAAACTGCCCTGTAGAACCCATGCCTCTAATTTCAAACAGTTATACCAACACCTGTGTTCTCTATTTTACATTCTGGCTACTGGCAGGGTGACATTTGTGTCTGATGCTGAAGGAGTCTGGCTGTATTTTCTTCACAGTTTCAACCCTACTTATTAGAGGAGAAGGTAAATACCAATCAAAGCACAGCTATTCAGAGAGATGATATTCATCGCATCGTAAAGCAGTCCTGATGAGAGTATAACCTCCCACAATGATACCACATTTATCCCAAGGGCACAACCGACTCGTTGATCATAAAAATGCTAAATCATGTACACTTAAACCAGTTACCGGCAATTCTGGAGCCATGCTAAAAACTGAATTCAACATCATCAAGTGGCATAGCTCCATTTGCACTCCGAGCTTTTCCAGGATCAATGCCCAGGCACACTGACATTGTTGGATTACATGTCATGTTTTAATAGGGGACTGGGCCACCATGAGGGTATTGTCCTGTCAGGGTAACAGCTTCACATGATGTGTTGTGTGTCAGCCACAGATAATCCACACTGGCAGACGTGCCTCGCTCTGCGCAGCTCTTTACATTTGCATTTTAGCCACGTATTTGAGTAGCCTATGGCACCAAATGAAATACACTGAGGTTACAGGTTCCATTCCCACTTTTACCACCCATACAAAGAACACTCTTTTAAAAAATGCCTTTCAAGAATAGGCAGAACACTGTCTAGTGATGTTTGCCAAATTTTCAAGAAAATATTCTCCCTGTTATCAAACATATCACAAAGTCTCTGCAAATGTAATGCCCTACTCAGGTCTCTCAGACATTGCAGGAATAGAGGACCAGCCCCTTACTAGTGAGTTTTGAGTATTGTAAAAACAAAAGCATTTGGCTCATGGTACACAAAGGCAAATGTCTTGCCCCACGTGCTTGTTGACAGAAGGATTTGTCACCACTGATCCAAATATAATGAGTAAAGAGTGTGGTGCTATAACTTCGATAAAAGCCTTTGATATATCATCAAATACAAGAGAGCAGAAGGTTTGGGGCAGGACCAAAACTGATGGGTAACCACCTGGGCCTCTTGTTAACAAGGCAAGGTGTTCGGCTGTAAAACATGAGGTGTAGCCTTTCAGGAGAGTCTTTGCACCACTTTGAATTGTACTAAGGCATGTCTGGAATTTATAGGAGTATCATCAAGGATTCCTTCCCATTCTTCTGCAGGAGTGGAAAGAACATCCCGCTGTGACTTTTCATTACTCGTAAGTCAATGGTGAAACAAGCTTCCCATCGTTCACTGAAGACTCATCTCCTCAGGATAAACCTGGGCCGAACTGCAGCCTGCATGTATTAACCTGACCTAACCTAACAAATTATAAATATTACAACTCATAAAAGACTATGTTTGGGTTGATGACTTGCTGACAAAATGTACATAGGAGCTGCAGATGAAATCTGTCACATTTTCATGATGGACCCAAGTGCTTGTGTTATTAATGTGCACTGTCCCTTCCCTCGCTTAAATTAACATACACATAAGTTGCTTTGAACAGAGGTTTCTGTTAAATGACATGATGTAATGTAAAGTATGTAACATGCTTAAAAATGTGGCCTGGTATGTTGTCACGTTATGTAAGAATGTTGCTGTCAGCTTGTAGGCAGTGAAGCAGCAGGAGACACATGAGAGGAAGCTGCTTTAGTGTTTGAGAGGGCCCCTAAGCTGCTCCTGTATGTGTGATAGCAGGTCGAGGATACACAGAAACACAACAACTTGATGGACTGCAGAGCGACCGGCTTACCTTTGCCCTGAGCACAGTGCAGTGCAGCTCGCTGGAGCTCTGCTCATAGCGCAACTCAAACTCCAGCGTTCCCAAGGCAGCTAGGGAAGTAACAAATGAAATTCTTAGAAAGCAACCAAGAGAAAATTATCATGATTTGGAAATAAGCATGATTTAAAATATCTGTCAGATCAGTAGACAGAAAAAAAATGACATTGTGCAAAATGAATTGTTGCATCAAAATAAATTGAAAGCGTGCAACAGAATACAGGCGTGCAGCACACCATGAATACAGAAAATGAAAATCCCATTTACTCCACCAGCACATGTCATATGAATCTGCACAGAGCACATCACATGTCAGCATGGCAAATCGCCTTAAACGGATCGCAACCAAATTCATCAGGGCTTTTACACTCATGCATACATATAAAAGGTTCAGGCACATGCAGATCACACACACACCACACACACACACCACACACACTTCAGGGATGTCTTCACCAATAGATAAATTGGTGTTCTTCCAGTGCAGTTATATAAGATGCCTCATATTTTTCACAGGGATTGGAGCAAACACTATTTTAAGCACAATATGCCAGTTCTCTCAAATGTCAGCAAATCACCAATTACACTATATGTGCAGTCTTGAGACTCCAGATTCAGAGATTTTCACTTTAACTTGAGGACTATATGCTCCTCTATCCTCTGTGTGACAACATTTTGCAACTTCTGATCTCATGAGACCTTTCTAAAACTAATTCCATTGACTCAAAACATATGCAATCATCAAGCTAAAAACAAAGCCATTTTCGTATATGGTCTTCCCCTGACAGCAGTGGTATATTACACTGCATACCACTACAAAAGACAATATTCTCTATCAACCCTGCATAAAAAGCGGCAATTTGCTACATTTTAATAAAAGATCAGGATGCATACTACATGTAGAGAACAAAAAAAGAAAAACAGTGAGTTTACAGGTAGATTTTTGCCACCAGCTAGAGACTGTTCAGTCTGAGAACTGGTGACTGGAAGATTTTTGGTATTATATTTTTACGGTGCCCACCATCACTACCCACATGCCTTTGAGCAAGACACTGATCCCCAAGCTAATCCAGGGATATTGCACTGCAAGCAGCAATGCACTCCAGATCTGGGGGCTGTGAGAGATATGGAAGAAGATGAATTCCAGCTACCTTGCAAAAAAAAAAAAAAAAATAACAAAATTATCTTAGTCTTAATATCCTTTTCTGAAAGCAGAGGGATAAACAGATTCACTGTAGCTCAGAGCTGTTTCAAGAAACAGCCTCTTGAGAGTGCCACTGCAGTTATGAAACACAAAATGGAAACAAAAAAAAAAAAAAAAAGATTTTTCTGCTCGGAAGTTTGTGGAAGTTTTCCAATTTAAAATGCTTGTGCTTCTAATTATAATGCTTCTCATACCACTGAGCCATGTTGACTTACATGAGCCCTGGGCAGAATTAAACAGATGCTTTCTATGTTTTAACATCTCTGTTAAAGCTATTGCAGGAAGACATGGAGTCTGGCTCTGACCCAAGATCAGCTTGTAGCATCTTTAAACTGCTGCTCTGTAGTGATGAAATCTCGGGGGGGTTAAAAAAAAAAAAAAAAAAGCTCTCAGAGGAAATCATTTATACACACAGACATTTGTTAGAAATTTGTTAAAATGTGCATTTAGCGACCCATTAAGACATGGTTCTTTAGTTACATGAGACAGGCCGGTCGAAATCTCTGATGGCTTGTTACTCCCTGCGGGAATCTCTGCTCCGATGAATCAGAAACCACGCATTATTGGGAGAGAAAGGAGGAATTCATCAAACAGTAATTGCAAAACAAATTTGATAATAAATGCATGTTAATGGGGGGAAAAAGCCAATAGAAATCCCAATTAATCTGTGGTCTGCAGCAAATCAGAATCACTCGGGAGGCGGCCCAGGCCTAGCACAGTGTCAGCTGAAGACAAGCCCTCACTCGGCAAGGTTTCTAAAGACTCTGAGGGAGCACTGAGCTTGAAGGAGCGATCACTTCCCAGCAGCAAGACAGTTTTTCTATGTTTCGTTCACATCCCTTCAGCGCGGCCAGTTCTTATCCTAGAGAATGACACAGCAGCTTTCACTGACCCACAGAATGCACAAGCCTTTTTTTCCTCCGTGTAATCAAAACATATCATAAATCACGCCTCAGTCACAGTCAGCGCTATTGCCTTGGACGAATTGTCTCATCAACGATTCCCATAACCCATTCACAGTTTAACAGACCAGGCTTGAAAATAGTCTCATTAAGACACACAGATGTGTTTCAAGGGGGTTGTGTGCATTGCATCATTGATGCTTTAATACACAGACATAAATAACTTATTAGTTGTTGCTCTTGATTGGACTCTACTGGTGAGTTGGGAGAGAAATAGATATTTATACCTGTCATTTAAACTCTGCTGCAAGAACACAATGCTTTGTAACTGGCTAGATAAATTATCCCCTTGGGTACTTTGAGCTATTATGCAAATATCTATTCCATATGGGCTCACAGTGATTTTGAGCATAGTTGAATCAGTGCTGTTTGGTCATAAGAGAAATATCCTGAAATGAACAAAGCTGGAAATAACCTCTAGAAGTCATGCAAACCTCTAGAAGTCATTGCAATGAAAGAATTGTGGACTGAAAAGTGGAAAAATTGGTGGGTTTGGAGAAAAATATCTTTTAGCCTTTTTGACTTTGGAGCATCACATTAGTTCAGACACAACACTTATGTCATGCATGCAGTCATGCCTCACTCTTACAATCACCAAACAAGTCAAAGAGGCGACCTTTACAATCTGACACCTCACAATCACTCATTCATGCCACTGCTGCGCTAATGTTCATGCGGCTTACTCCTACCTGCCACACGCTGCTGTCACTGATCGTGCTGCTTTTGGTTTCTTATTCCTGATACTACAAATGGTCCTATCTCCTTTGACCCATGTAAAATCTATTTTTACACCCTTAAATGGTGGGTCCCAGCACACACAAAATAGGTGTCAGTGTTACCTCACTTTGTCAGGTGCCGGTCAAGCTCAGAAAATCCAAATGTGGTTAAGTCAAAAATCTTTCTGCACACCAACAAAGCCCCAGACCCACTTGATAGATAATAATAAACAATTTATTTCAACATATTTTGCAAAATATGTTGCTTGCTTTGCTAGCTTGCCATGTTGAGTTTGTTGCTTGTATTATGTTGCATTTCAAAACATGCTGCTTATGACATTGCCTTTTACCTGCAAAATATGCCAAGATGAATGGTTCACCTATCAAGTGGGTCTAAAGTTTTTCTGGTGGTGTGCAGCAAGATTTCTGACAAGTTGCAGTGTTGGTGAATGTTGTGTGAAGCTACATACCCTGAGTTTAAAGCTGCACTATAAGCATGATTTTTAGCATTATTTTTATGTTCATCCAGAAAGACAAAGTTTTAATGCATAAGTTAAACACTTTGAAAAGGCGATTAACTAATGCAAAAAAAAAAAAAAAAAAGGAAGTGGGCCTGGGGAATATGTGAACCGATGGCCATAGGAAATAACCTTGTAGTATCATTTATCTATCCTGGAGAATCCTGTGATAATATGGAGATTAATGAAGCTGCCATTGTTAAAAGTAAAATTCGAAATGGGGAAAACAATGGGAAAAAAAAAAAAAAACTTCCAGAGTCTGCAGTTAAAGCCACTTGGAAGCTTTATGATGGCTGAAAGTCTTCATCACCTCCAAACACTATGAAGTAATTTTGTTTACTGATGTCACTCTATACAAGATTTCTGGGTATTGACATCTACAAAATTCAAACAGTTGCCTCTTGTAGCCTCAGTCCCTCTGCAGCAACCATGAAAATGTATATGCAGGATGTGGATGTTAATTCACCAAGTGCACACATATCATGCACAAGTACACAAGTAGCGAGGCTCAAGGTGTTGTGTATGCACTCGCACTCTTACTACAAATGTGTCCAAATGCACAGCATAACACACAACACACACACATGCCAACAGCCAGGCTCACTGCAGTCGTCACTGTCCGAGCTGTTTATCTCCACTGAAGTGTCCACACTGCTGGTCAGCGACAGGGACCCGCCCCCGCCCATGGCTCCTCCCTGGGGCAGCAGCGGGGACAAGAGGTGGGTGCCCCCCATGCCAGAGGCCACGCCACCGGGGCTGATGACCACGGAGGAGCTTGTGGGGGTTGGGGAGACACGGGTGGGGGAGGTGGGGGACAGGCGGGGGAAGTAGGCGGAGATCTGTCGGATGGGTCTGATGGGGCCGGGGCAGACGTCAATTGCCATGTGTTCCTGAATGGAGATGCTGAGTTTCTTTCCTCTACGCACCGTCATAGAGTCTGGAAAAGAAAGGTAAGAGTGGGGGAATATGTAATATGTCAATGACACATTAAACTTTCATTTTAACTCCACATTAACTATACCATGAAACCTACTGCTAGTAAAAAAAAAAAAAAAAATCTTACCTGCCTTAAGAAAACATAAAAACTTTTTTATTGAAGAAGTTACACAAAAAATTGCTTGAATGGAAACCCAGTGAATGAATTTTGGCATTTTTGCAATTCTCAGTTATTTCCTGAATATTTATACAAAACTGTACGTCATAGTAATTAATATTTCAGACTCTGGAAGACAAAACATTATTAGTTTTGCCATCATTGACCAGAGGTTTGAGACATTTGTGGACTACTGAAGGTCTTTTTTTTTTTTTTTTTTTTTTTTTTTTTTTTTTTTTTAAAATAGCCAGTTGTGTTACTCAGGCGGGCCTGCAGTCAGCACCAAATCAGTCCAGTCTGAGCAACTTTCAAGATCAGACCCAGTCAAGTATTGGCTCAAGAAAAGGCCCAAAGAGAGTTTATTGAGACTAGAGCAAATTAAGTCTTATTCAAAACCAAGACCAAAAAGGCAACAGTGTACATCTCTTTGTAACAAATGCGGATGTTGTTTCTTAAGGTTGAGCGGAGATGTAGATCAGCAGCAGCACTGTCCTACTTATATTCAATTCAAGATCCATCCAACTAGTATGTTGCATTTTACCCAGTCAGCCACATGCATTTGAGGACCATATATAAATAATCCGAGAAGAAAACCTCATATTTTAAAGTGATTAGATGGATGAGCGTCCATCCATCCATCCAAAAGTGGCTGAGCTCAAGGTAAGTCTACGTCAAAATGGGAAAGTGACCAAGACAAGTCCAAGATGTCAAAAATATGACCTGGAGACCAGCCTAGCCCTTTAATCAGTATAACAGTAGAGAATTGTGTCATCAGCATAGAGGTGTAAACTGCCCGTATTCATGAATGAGACATTTTTCATTAATGTGTATAATCAAAGAGACTGGACATAGTTTGAGCTTTTGGGAACTTAACCTGTTAAAAGACTCATTACCCAACACCACACACCGAGTTCTGCATCACAGTCTTAAAATTAAACACAGGCTGCAGGATCACAGCCCCTGTACAACAACAAAAGTTTGCATGTAATAAACACTACAAAGGTCTGCACACAGTGGCAGAATATTGATAACTATCAAAAACCATCCATCACATAAAGCAAATCATCACATGTGAGGAAAGGAGAGCAGTTACAGGACTCAAATGATAAGAAAATTGATGACTGTTTTCCATTAAACTTTCTGTAAAATATAATTATCAGATTAATTTGGTAAATAAGACACATAACATTAAATTTAGAGTCTTTAAAATGTAATTCATCCGTAATTTCTAAAATATTCTGTAGAAGTTGGAGGCTAACTAATCCCGAAGTAAGAGAAAGCATTTTGATTGAAGAAAACTTCGCCCATAATACATAATAATGTCAAATATTTACGGTGTGCTGCCTTCAGTTCCAGACAAAGAAAGTTTTACTTGCATGCCGTCATGGTAGACTTAGAGTCAAAAAATGTGCATCCATCCAAGCTACCCATCCAAAACGCTGGTACTTGTGCACACACACTTAATGACCATGCATGGGAGGATTTTGTGGAAATTATGTGAAAATATGTGTTTTTTGGGAAGTACTGAGCATATGACTGAACATTTGAGACTTGGATTTTGCAGCATGACGAACATGAGGTTATTAAACTGAACTTTTGACAGTTTTTTGCTGTCAGATTGTAAAATTTCTCGATGGCTAGAATTTTGGAATACAAGTTTACCATGACAGCTTGCGGGTAAAACTCTTCATCTGGGATTGAAGGCAGCACACGGTGATTATTTGATACAAAAAAAAACAACAAAAAAACACATTATGGGTTTCCCTTTAAATTACTGTGATGGTGTAATCTGTTACAGATGATATTCCAAAAGTCACACTCCCAGCTGTAGCTGTGGGCAAATGCAACGCAACAATGTCATGTTGTGTCATTTCTGTAGTTGCACTGTAACAATCTACTATAATTGTCTTCTCCCAATAGGCTGTGATTTGAAAGCAGCAACTCAGCATGCATGATCAAGCAAGAACACATTTTCTGCATTGCACAGTTTGCTCAGTCTGGAAACACTTGTAATGAAATCAAAACCATTTGCTAAAACAAATTGTATTACAGTTTTATTTGGCATTAACAGAGAGACAGCCGTCAGACTCAAGTGTGGCAGAAGAAAGGAAGTTGGAAGACGGTCTCACTGACAGGTCTCTGCTTTGACAGAATGGATGCAGCATTTTAACATTTCTGTCACGCACCACACACACACACACACACACACACACACACACACACACACACACACACACACACACACACACACACACACACACGTGCACACACACGCACACTCTGCTGTCAGTTGTGCAAGGCTCCAGAGCGCTGGCAGTGCTGATCTGTCGTACTGATGAGCGCCTTCTGCCAGCAACAGGTAAGCACTGGCACTAATGAGTGTCTAATACCATAATGTCACTAATCACATCATCCAACTAATGAAAATGGATATCAAACATGATATAATATGCGTTTGTGTGTGATAGAGGCTTTCAAAGACAGAGGAATCCCTTGTATAATCAGGGGAATGTCTTTTCATGTCTGTCAGGGCCAGTGACACTGCATAATGTTTGCACAGATCACAAGTAATTCTACAGCCAAAGTGGAGCTCTTTCAAAAACGGACTGCATTCATTCAAATTAACTTTCCTACAGTAACAAAGCTTTGAAATACAGGTGGGATACTTAGTTTGAGGCTTTTGACTTGGCACACGCCATGAGTACTAACGTCTAATCCTTTTTAAAAGACAAGAACAACTGAATTTAAAGGAGTTTGACGAGAAGTGACAGGGAAGAACTATGGGGAACGAGTCAATTTACCACTCGTGGCATCTCTAAACATATTAGCCTGCCATTTTTTTGCAGCTATGTACAGTGGCTCTCAGCAGAGGAGAACGGTGCAGCTCTTTCTTTCAGTTGTGCGTATAAGTAATATGAATAAGTGTGTTGAAGACCAGACCTTTGAAGCAAATGATATGGCCACTTTATTAGCTCCACCTGTACAATCCAATCCAATCCAATCCAACTGTTGTGCCATAAAGTTTCCTGTCCTGTTGCCTATAATGTTCAGGTTTCCTTTTGTCACAGTATTAGTAAAAGTTCATTCACTTCTGTGTTTGGCATTGAGGTCATAGTTAGTGCTGCTGGACTGCATTTTATTGAGAGCTGTTTCCACTATTCTGTCCCCCCTCATGTGTATAAACGGGGAGGACAAAACATTAGAAACACCTCTCAATATAATGTAATCCAATGCACGACCTCTGCAAACTACAGCCTTGAGAATAAACACAGAATTAAACTGGCACATTCTCCACCATGTCAACACAAACTGAACATTATAAACTTTCTTCAAAAGGTAGAGTTTATGGCAGAGCTGCTGCACTGAGCTGCATTAGACTGTACAGGTGGACCTGATGAAGTGGCCACTGAGTGTATACTGTTGGTTAACGTGTCAAAATCAAATAAATGTCTGTATCAGAATGTAAAGATACAGTAATGTAGCCAGCCATGAATCTAAATAGAAGCTGCCAAAAATGAATGTTTAAGTTTCAGTATAAAAACAAAACAAAAAAAAAAAAAATGAATAAATAAACAAACACTTTGGACTTATCCAAAACAATTCAGATAACTTCATAAATCTCCATTTTAGTAAGTCATTTAGTCTTAAATTAAGTCTTAAAATTCTGTTTTTATTAAAAAAAAAAATAATAAAAAATAAAAAACGTTCCCACCTCTGTCCAACACTAATCAACTTATTTTCAGAATTTTCTTGACTCAGCTGTCATTTTCTTGATCCTAGTGGGCTGATCTGCCTTATTCTGCCTTGTTTCAACAGATTTATGCTTGTTCCCAGAAAAATTCCTGAATCAAGTGAAATGGCACTGGAAACAAGTGGGATTATCTCATCCCACTGGCAGAGTTTTTAAGAGAAACGACATTTAAAGACTGAATATGACACTAAATGACTATATGACTGATTGTTTTGCAGTTTTTTGCAGTGTTGAGATCATTTTTACAGTCATCTGGATTTAGTTATGTTCAGACAGTACAGAAAGCAACAGCAGTGGCTCTACAGCAAAGAAGTCTGTAGTTACAATCCCCCACTACAGTGTTAACCTTGCCTTATATACAATATTACTTCCTCAACATCAGAGTTCAAGTCAAAACTGATCCTGGATGGTGGACCGTCTTCTAAACAAGAATAATCACCAGGCTGGCTTGGCAAAGGGAACAGCAGCAGCTTTGCCTGAAAACCCTTGCAGTAATCAAACAAACAGATGTTTTGTTCTGTTTTTGCAGGCATTAGGGGTTTTATTTCAAACGGCGCATATGTTACTTCACAAATTAACATTTAACTCTCTCACTCGCTATGCCTATGCACCATGTCCAGCTGAGGTCTTCTCTGCCACGGAGTGAGTCATCAGGGTTAACATGGGTTAAGTATTATAGTCAGAGGCGGTCCTGGCTAGTTTTGCGCCCTGGGCGAACCGTCCCCCACCCCCACCACATCAGGCCTATCATTTGTTAACATCCTATTAACTAAGAATAACACACTAGAAATTACTCATAAAGCTATATCACATATATCTTACAAAATGTCATGTCAGTGTATAGGAAGTTATTTAGGTTACCATAGACCCACGTATAGCAAAAAAAATTAAAAATTCCACAGTCAGGACATATTGTTTACCAAATCCACAGACTAACAGGCCAATGTGAACTTGCACTTGTTGTGTTGCAAACACAAACTAGCCTATGGGTGAAATTAATTCCATGACATGATGCCTAAAATTCTAATAGTTGCTACTTCAGCAAAACTAAAAACCAAAAAAAAAAAAAAAACTTATGTGGCTAAGTGGCAACATATTAGCAAGAGTCTAATAAATAGGGTATAGGCTACTGTTTCATTACATGCACAATTAACGTCACGCATAGAGACTTGCATACCTTTATCTTTTGAACGTTTCTCCTCTTCTTCTCTCCTTCTCTTTCTGAACTGGGCACCTGATGCTTTTTTTGGCCTTTTGTCCATGATACTCACATTGACTTTTTGTTGTTGTTGTTGTTGTTTGGCATTTTCACATAACCCAATAAATTACATGTAGCTATAAGGGGTCTATATTAATTTTATGAATGAAATACAATTTATTTGGAAGCAGCAGTTTGTGTTGTTTGGCCTGGGATCTTTCATATCAGAGGTTAGTCTATCCCCCGCCCCCCTCCCCTTTGCTTTTCCTGAGACTCTCAACCTGCGCACAGCCTCTGCAGTCGCAAGTTGATCCCCGCCCCCCCTCCCCCTTGCCTTGACTCTCAGCAGCAAGTTGACGTGATAGTAGGGGCGCCTTAGCGCCCACTGCACCAACTTGACATGGAAATGAGCGATATTAGTCTAGAAACGATTTTTTTTTTTTTTTTTTTTTGCGGACGCACTTTTTTTTTTTTTTTTTTTTTTGGACGGCGCTTGTGCGCCCCCAAGTAGATTGCGCCCTGGGCGGTTGCCCACACTGCCCATAGCAAAAACCGTCCCTGATTATAGTAGATGACTGCACCGCTCCCCGCTTAACCGACTCCATGTCTTTAATCCGTTCCCTCTGGATTGCTGTAGTTACTGAATACAGGAGGCTGTTTACTTTATTTATTTTTCCATATTATCTCCTCTGAGTCAGGCACAATTTAGGTTCTATCAGGCTCAGTGGTCTGATGCAGGAAGCTAAGAGCAGATGCTTAATGAGTGTATATTTGAGTGAGAGAGAGAGTACATGTGTATATATTTGGTTTTCATGCACTGTATTTGATAGAGGTTGACAGAGTGAGAGAGAGAGAGAGAGTGGGAGCAAGTGTCGCGGCATGGTGCTGAACAAACGGCTGTGAAGCGAACGGACCGAAAGACCTGCCAGGCGAAACCGCGTTCAGCGACCACGGCGCTGTAGAGACACTAAAATAATGGACACTTCCTTGTTCTATAATGATGCCACTCCACCACTCCACCACGCTGCTGGACTGATGAAAGCCTGTGTGTCGCTAATGAGCGTGACTCGTGCTGCTCCGATCTACTCAGAGTCAGATATTTTCACAGTTAAACAAAGGCCATTGGGTTTGGGTTTTTTTTTTTATATCAAATTGAGTAGATTGTTGATGCCGAGATTTTATTGAACGGGCTTGCGTGTCGTGTTTTAGCGGCGAGTTAGGGTTAATGGGTGTGACCTCTGATAAAAGCCTCCACTCCCACTGAGGAAGTTGTGTCAGTAACCATGGAGACAGACTCCCACCAGCTTGTAAACACTAGCTGTGGGCTGACCAACTGGTTGAATAATTTTATTTATTCATTTGTTTGTTTGTTTGTTTGTTTTGCTTGAGCTGTGTCATCTGATCATTTTGGGCTTAATCGGACAACTTACATTAGTTCACACGCTGTGAGCTCGTTGTAGCCACTAACCAAGTGTTTGGCAGCAGATTTGGATCTACTTTACTACTCCAGATTACAAACAACAGGTTTACAATATGAATCCTTTCGCAAACGGCACCAATAAGCACAAAACAGAGGTCAGCATCCCCAGGAAATATGAATTCAGGGGAGATAGAAAAACTCTTTATCCCTGCGGGCTGTGGGTTATGTCGAGAAAAAGCTGTTGCTGCTGAGTTTTTTCACATGCAAATTTAGTTTGAGCTCAGCAAAACAAAACCAAACAACACCAGCCCAGCTTCACTGCATTGGGGTGAAGGGAGACAGACCTCATTTATATCTATCTGGATGGATAGACTGTGCTGTAGGGGTATTTTGGGGGAACTGACCGTTTAACCCTTTGATACATGAATTATGAAAGCCTGAGTCAAGTTTTTTTTTCTTATGTGTTTTTACTCTTCTTGTGAGTCTCCATACTTCTTTAAGGATGCAGGACTGGTAATACCATGTCATGATACTAGTATTAACATGTTTTCAGCAACAAGAACTGACAGTCTCTGCATAAACCTCAATGGAGGGGAGCAGCAGAGAGCATTCTAACAGCCGATATGCAATTCCACCATAGAAACCATTGCATTTAGGAGAAAATGACTTTATACAGCTGTCCACTGTAGTGACCGCTATGCGCCAAAGGGTTCAATTTCATGACATGCTCTTGTACCCATTGTGGAGGATGTCTGATTTATTTAACTTTTGCTTCCATCTATGAGCGGGGCTATTGCATCAATCAGTGATCAGATTCATTCTGTATGCTTTATAATTTTGTCAAGGTCATATTTTTAGCATGCTATTCCATTTTTATTGGTCTACTTTGCTCATTTTTCAAATAGATTTTCTTCTATTCTTATTCATAACATCTGTTTAAATCTAATCCCATGTTAACGAGCTCCTTTTTCTATGCTTTTTCCACTAACTCTCATCTCTTTTCTTATTACCTATCCAGAGAGAGCTGGTCATTAAAACAAACCATTCAGGCCACATGGTCCCTCCAAGCATAACAGTCAGAATTAGTCCAGGGCTGGCAGAACACAAGGCTTGATTTAATTTGGAAGAAAGCCTGGATGCCAAAAATATGCCCAAGAATGAATTCAGTTTGACTGTAACTGCATCCCAATCATTTTTCAGGAAAATGAAAACCTGGTGCAGCAGCGGGGACAGCTGCACAGTCATCGATATGTTACTGCGCCGCGGCCGGGAAGGAACGGATTACATGCTACAACATTACCATAATCTGATTTTAAAAACTTGGTAACTGCAGTGCGTTAGATTTGCACTGCAACCAGATGGCATATTTTCTGAGAAAGGCACATTTGAATGGAGAAACATTATTTGTTGTGGTGTTCATTTGCAAACTAAAGGTACTGATTCTGGGTTCTGGCTTCTGGCTTCACCCGTCTAATGGAAACATCACAAGAGGCACCTAAAACAACAGGGGCATATGTAGCAGAGTCATATTTACATATTATTTATACTCTTTTCATATTATTTAATATGTTTTGTATTATTTTATATTTACTTTGTGTCAACATATTCAAAATGTTTTGTGCTTTGTCTGTTTAAAAATATGTACATCTGTATTGTGGCCAGAAACAGAGCTGCAAAGTGGGAGATGCCGCAGGTTTTCCCTGTTGTTTTTTCCCCTATAAAGTAAAATTCCACTTTACTTTTGATGTCAACCACAATATCACTCAATATCACTCCTGGACAAATAAATGATACTGGGTAGGGCGGGGAATATGGACAAAATCTAATATTACAATGTCTATGACCAAATACCTCGATATTAATATTGTGGTGATATGGTAGGGGTGACTATTGGTGCTTTGTAAGATATTTACACATGAGATTTTTGATTAACACATGTGGATGTGGATATGATGACTAAGCAGGTCCCTTTACTGTAATGCAGCCTTTAAAACCAGGAACACAACACTTACACCATAAAACAACATTACAATATCCAAACTCCCAGACAGTATCTAGTCTCATATTAAAATATCAATACAGTTTGTTTGTTTTTTCTGATCAGCGCTAAATGTTTCAACATCTGAGAAATTATGTTTTCCTTTCAGTTCAGTTTGTCACATACTACAGCACCAATGAACCTTATGGACCGTGGCAACGCTGCAAGCTACAGCCACAAAATATATTCACCATGATATTATATTGTATTCCAGATCAGCGTCTCAGTCAGAAACAAAATTTTGCACGATAGTCTGCAAAGCTGGTGCAGAATTTGAAGCTCTGCGATTGGCTGTTTCCCGAGGCAGTGCACTGTGGGACTTGTAGTTGACTCCTCTCCCAACGTTTTTATGTACACAGACCTTGTACCATTGACTCTTTTTTTCACTGCAGCTGAGATATTTCTGATTCTACGGCATGAGAGTCAGTAGAGCATCGCTGCAGCTTCAGCCTCCCGTGACCTGGATTCATCGGTTCAGTCAAGCGTGAACTCAAGTCACCCAGGACGTCCAGTAAGGAGGCCTGTTAATCAAATTGGAGGTCGTTCTGTTGATTGCTATCAGGCATTATCAGCTTTATGCTTGCACTCCAGTTACAGCTGGACAGTTCAAATTTTTATTTTGATTCTGCTGACTGTGTTGAGCTCATGCAAGTTCTAGTTGCAGTAAAGCGAGCAGGGAACAAGACCCTTTTATCATCTGTACACCAGTTACTGGGCGGGGCAGAGAGGTCATGGCCCCGGTATTTTGGAGTGTTATTATAATCATACACCTACACTGCAAAGTGTGGCTATAATTTCCACAGGGGCGCGTTTGGAAAATTGCTATTGCCCCCTCACACTTTCTGTGTTTTCACACTGTTCTGCCAATATCAAACACTTACACTTTATTGTGAAAGTGTAACAGGACGGGGGGTTTCAGTCTAGGCCTCAGGGACGCACAAATTGCTTGGGGTAGCACACTTTAAAGGCACATTATGCAGTTTCAAATGGGAGGGCACACCACTTTGTTTACTAATGTTAACGATGTGGCTGAGGAAGGATAAACCCCCTCAGGTCCATGCCAAGACTGATAACCCATAAAATTAATAAACACTTTAAAATGCCTGTCTTCAATCTAACACTCAGATGTTGGAGCAATGGAGCGAAATGCTCTTATGGGCCAAAAGAGCTGTCCTGAACTCCTGCGGCATTTCTAAGTTCTGCTCTTTTGAGAAATCATTGTGGGGTGACCTCCCCTTGAAACTGCACAGTCTGACTTTAATTGGTCAACTTCTCAGGGAGGCCTGGAAAAATTCAGTCAGATCTGCAAACCCTGTAACTGAGAAGGTATGTGTTCTGCTCAGGGACCCCTGAAGAATGGATCAAAACCCCTGAAATACAGTAAAGCCATTAAAACATTACTAAAGTGACAGGGTAGATAAGCTTTGTATCGTTCCACAGTTTCAGGGACAGAACAGCATCAGCCACCTTGAGCGCCTATCAAGCCAACATGCAAGTATAGAAATGTTAACAAGTTGAATATAAATGTCCTGAGTCATGTGAGGTTGTGAAGAAGTGCAAGAAATTAGTTTTAAATGGATAATTATTGTCTTAAAATGGCCGACATATGGTCTTTTCAGAGGCTTGGCCACAGTGAAGATACTGGTATCATAAATAAAACTAGACAACCTAAGGAATCCATTGATGTCAAGTATGCCGGCATGGCCATTTTCAAAGTCTTTTGGGGCAAAAGCCATGCAGTTTTTCACATGCATCACATATGTGTTCTTCTGGCCTGTTGTAAAATGGTGTATTTGTGCAGACTGGGACCTAAACAGTCTTGGAGTTGCACAAATTGGGTTTGACTGGAAAGCTGAGACTGTTGTGGATTTAATGAGCCACATCTGATTTGTAGTGAGATCTTTTTTTTTTTTTAAACTTTACATCCACAAACTAGAGACTGAGGGCATTCAGTTTGGTTTTCCAGGTATAATGGCAATAAGGGAGAATTTCTGAGACATTTCCAGAACAGAAGTGTTCGCCAGTCAGTCACCAAAAATGCATTTTTTTTAGAGAAATCTCCAAACGTCAAAGGTTTTTGACACCAAATCAAACCATGGATTTTTCTGTGGTGTTCCTCAAGGTCTTGGTGTCCTCACGTGGTATTTTGGAGGAATTCTTGACCATTTTTATTGATTCTTGAATGGTCAAAAATAGTTAAATTTTGCACCAAAACTGTGTAACAAATGGTATCAACCGAAAAATTGCTACAACAACTTATGACACATAATTGAACATGGGAAAGGCCATCATACGCTACTACTATAATGTTTTATCTCTAAACTCTAAATAAATAAATAAATAAAAACAAGTAAGCACCTAACCAAAACAAAATCTTTATTACAGATGAATGACTAGAATGACTTGACACACAGTGCTAAGCTGGATCTAACATCAGTCTGCCTTATTACAGAGCTTGGAGGCGAGAGAAGCAATTGTATAGTGACTCAGTTACTGGACGGTCTAACCTCACTCACCCCACAGCCACAATCCACTTTATCAATCAGAGCCAAACACCTGACACTACTCCGACTTTTGACTTTTTCAAAATGAATTTAGTGGTCAAATCTGATGTGAAGAGCCCCCTCAAGTTTGGAGGTAATGGAGCAGATAAGGGCTCCGCTCAGGAGTGGATAGTGATGATGGAGGGGCTCTTCTCCAAGAGAGGCTGCTCCAGCTGTGAGCTGCCACATGAAATTTTGAGTCACCTCACACAGCTAAAAATAGGGCCGGAGCAGGGCTGGCAAGGACGGTGTCCATTGGGATTCAACAATACAGCTTCAAATACAGATAATAATAATAATAAAAAAAATTATATTAGTGTGGCAAAATGAACTCAGTGGATACATAAATACATGTGCATTGTCTCGAACCTTAAATAACGGTTCTTGGTTTTGTTTCTTTTATTTTGTTTATGTTCCTCACAGATCACAACAATAATCCATTTATTATTTTTTTTTTTTTTTTTTTTTTTTTTGGTGTGTGTGTGTGTGTGTGTGTGTCACAACCACAAGATGTTTTTATTTGTATGTCCAGTGTATTAAAATATTAATCAATTTATTTCATAGGTTAGGCAATGTTATTCAATACTACATTCATTCCAATTCATTTCCAATCATCCCATTTACATTTTATCTTACTTCTTATTTATTTTATTTCATTCATTTTGACAGAATGCAATATGTTAATGAGGATACGCTCCTGCTGGCCTCCCATTACCCTGAATAAAAATTAGCAGGTATGGAAAATGAATGGATGGCTGTTAATGAGATCTGTCAATCAAGCAGAGTCAGGTGGACGGACAGAGCGGAGAACGGGTCACACAGAACGTTCCAGGTGGAGATAATTGGGAACGTCTAGTGCAATAGTGTTACACGATGCAAGGGGAAAAAAGAGGGTTTTTGCATTTCAGACATCTGCAACGCAGCGGCAGCAAAATCTATATGAGGTGCTGTGGGAGGCTGGCAACCAACCGGCAAACGTCCTCTCTCTGACCCTGTGCAAAACATCAGTACGAGGAATATGGTCTATTATATGTCGTCTATTAGGGATGTGCAGTAACTCACACACACACACACACACACACACATGCACACTCAGTAATAACAGGGCTGCTTGATCCATAAAGTCGACCACAAAGTCATAACCGAGCCCTAACATGCATCCAAAAGACACATATGTTCATTTCAATAGCGCATTAACGGCAACAATTCTGAATGAGTAGGTTTTGTCATTTGCATTTTGTAAACAAAACATTAAAAGTTGGCCCCTCGTCCCTGGCTAAGCTAACCGAAAGCAGTGAGTTTTCATTTCCGAGGATGGTGATGGAATGAAATGCCTGCCCAACATGTAATGTCGCTATCCTAGGAAAAAACACAGCATCGCTCTTCATCCTCCTCCAGATTTACGTTTTTCTGCCATTTTCATTTTCTCCTATTGGATGTGGTGCTAACGATCTGGCACCACGCTGCGCTGTGATTCGCTGAGAGCTACACACCTGCTGCCCAAAGGCCGACGCCCAGAAGAGTCCTGAGCTCAGCAAAATGAGAAAACCAAGGCACAGGGCAGGGTTTCTGCAGACACACACACCAACACACACTTCTAGTGGCTCAGAAGTGCCAACTGAGAGGGATTATTTTTCTACGAGTCTACACATTGTTTATTAGGACAATCCCACTGTTCTCGTTCCAAGTAACAAGTAACAACCAAGAAAAACAACATGACAACCCCAATGCCAAGAGGAAGGGGGAAAAAAGAAAGAAAACCACAACAGAGATTAGACGAACTTGAGACATTGCTAATTATCTATGTACTCTCCATCCTGGGGTGTAAGTGAAGTCTGAGCGCTGACAATGGAGATCAGAGAGTCTCATCTTTTTATGAAATTGAATCTCAGACCTCTTAAAATGTATTTGATCTTTTCCAAATGAGGAGAAACAGACAGCTGCTCACATTCTTACAGCATTTTTAATAGAAAACCTGAGCAGGCAGAGGCTCTTAGCTCCATGTTCTGAACACACAGAATCTTACAAAACACCTGTAATACATCTGATTCACTGAAGTTACGGCACCTCGGCTGAAATTTCGCTTTCTCTGTGATTTTGCTGTGATTGAAGAAAGCAGCCTAAACAGGCACTTAAGTAATTATGATGAGTTACAAGTAACTGTATTTCATAATTTTGGTGCAAAATGCTTTCTCTAACCTCAATTCAAAAGCTGTTTTTTTCCATCAATGAGTTTTTCCAGTCAACATGAAGATTAGGCTGTTTTTATTTTTTGCTCTTGTTTGCTTGTGTTTCCGTCCTCTGCTGTGTGAGCACAAAGCAAAAACAACTTGGCACAGTGAGCAAGCCCTAAGCAACTTCCTCTCTCTTCCGTGCTGTGCACCGTGTCACCTCCGTGCTCCTGGTGTGCGAGTACACCCTCATGCACGGACCTGAAAACCACTTTTGTATTTTTGTCGGTGCACAGGGATCCACTTTGCTCACTTCCTCCACAAACAATTTATGGCATATTGAGCCTAGAGGTGGTGCTTAGGATCAGTAATGGCTGACTTTCACACTACTCAGCTCACTGCCAAAGGGTCCCGAGAGTCCAATGTGAACCACTTGGTCAGAATGAACACCACGGCTGTCACCACTGGGGCAGCAGGAAGGCAAAATTGAGAACATGCACAGAAAAAGCAATGATGATCATTAGGAACTATCCTGGCTCTGATCCTTAAAGCCGTCACTAAACCACATGAGGTAGAAAACACCACTATATCAGTGTAAGTGTGAGGTATTTTATCACCTGACAACGTCAATGTACACGCAGCTACATTGATTGGGTGTGGCGAGAAGCGTGACATGCCTGAGAGTTTCAACCCCTAAAGAAAAGCGCAGCAGAAACCTTTCTACTGATGCTGAGTCATTGTTTAAAGGGGCAAGAAACCAGGCAGAACATTTTGATTTTTCTTTCATCTGGTGGTTGACATGTTTACTTTGTTGCGGTGATGTAATTGTGCTTCATTTGGCAGTCGTATACCTCACTGTGAGGCGCGGGGGGAAATACAACAGAGTTTAAAGAGGAAGTAAAGCCCAAACCCATCACCTGCCACTGAGCGGACGTAACTAATTACATTTACTGTAACTGAGTAGCTTTTTTGTGTACTAGTACATTTATGAGTATTTTTTTTATATATATTACTTAAGTACATTTTGCTTGAGTATTGTACTTCATTACATTTTAAATCATATCCTGTACAGAGAACAAATCAGCGACAGATTGTGGAACCTTTCACAATAAAAGCTCAGTCAGTAAAGAGGAATCTGCTTTGACTTTGTTGGTTCTACTTTTTGTCTTTTCCAAAAGCTGCACGGTGAAAAAGTGCAGATGATGGATGGAAATGAGAACCATTTAGTCTCAACTGCTAAAAAATGTGGAATAAATGTGGAAACAAAGGAATGATATCAGCGAGTTGGCCCGATGATGAGAACCATATAGACTCAAAAATCATATTGTATGCTCGTTCCCCATTTTGCCAGTTGAGTCTACAGGGTCCTCACCTCAGTTTTAGCGTAATGCCCCTTTAAAAGCAGCATGTTCTCTCCTCCTTTTCTAACTGCATGGAAAAGATCCCAGCTAACACAGTTACTGTTTGGAAAAAGGAGCTCAGTCGCTTTTACTGCCAGGACATTTGAAATGAGACTTTTTTGACTTTTTCTGCAGGAGATTTTTACTGCACAACTTCTACGTCTACTGCAGTAAAACATCAGCAAAGTAGCAGTACTTCTACTGGAGTAGTATTGTGCAGCACTCTGTCCATTAGTGGGCTTTAGTTACTCCTCCCCATGAAAGTTACATGACTTCTACTTTCTGTAAAACAGTAATGGTGACTTAATCCTATGCTATAATTAAAAATAAATCAATTAAAAAAAATCACAAATGATGGACAATATAGCTCCTTCACTTATCCCTTTGAATAAAATTGTGTTTCTCTTTTTTCTGAAATCCTCCTCCTATACTCTTGTGAATGAATCCTCCTTTCCTCATATCCCACCGCCAACGTCCCTTTTCAACAGAGAATAGATAAAATCAAAGAAGTAAGAGTACCATTTCATTCTGCCATAAAAGATTTAGGCTTTCATCATCCTAAGTGCAATCCCATAATCAAATGGTCTGTCATGGAGGCACAAGAGGCTATCAATTAACACCAGACAGAACAGCAGCTGAGGCAAAAAACGACAACCCTGCAACACATCAATCCTGTGCAGGCGAGATGCTACAGCCAAGGTGGATGTCAGCTCCTCAGAGGCCGATGAAGAGCAGCAGGACGATTGAGAACGAGCCTCCTGAGCCAGGTGCACCGGACCGTCCGCTCGCCACGTCAGAGAGGAAGTCACATTCCAGAAGTTCACACCGTACGAGAGAAAGACGACGCTTCACCTGTCCCGGCGTGGAGTCGTACAGACAGGGATTGCGCACGTTATCAGGGAAACGTGATACCCTCAAACCCCAAAATGACATGTGGTCCGCGTTCAAAAAAACGGCGTCACATCTGCTTCTCCTCACACTGTGGTGTTGTTCCACATGGAAACTTGAGACGGCTGACAAACAGCATGACACTGACATGCTGGTGATTGATTAAGTCGAGATAACAGGTTCACAGGAGCCAGGTTTCCTTAGAAAATATCTTAAGCATATTTATAAAAAATAGATAAAAGAAAATGCCAATTAAAGTGGGTTTCCATAAACTACATTATGCGAATTATCCTGGTAAGTTCAAGCTCAGGTCCAAAAGCACTCCCTCCCTCAAATGATGCTGGTATTGCAAATCAGCGATCCGTATTACCAGAGCAATTAGCCTCTTGGAAAGTGCCATGGTAAATTAGTAGGTTGATGATTTCTGATGGAGGGGAGTTGTTCTCTGTCAGATGATCCACGACACACACACCTGCAGCGTAGTGTTTCCTCTGCTGTCGCGTGTGTTGTCTGACCGAGGAATCCCCGCTACGTTATCTGAATGAAAGTGTTTCCATCTCCCATTTACTGCATTAATTATTTTCCAAGATAAGAAAAAAAAACACCTCAAGCAAGTGTAAATTGCACAATTGAGGAAGTTCTTTCGAATGTTGCCGTTTCCATCAGTTTCTAATGTGATGCTTCAAAATGCAAATAAAAATATGTTGTTAAAATTCAAGATCCTTTCACCAGTTTGGCTGTTTTCTATTTTCTGGTGTGTCATGATCTACTGAGTCCTCAAGAGCACCAGAGCAGTGTTCATTTTGTTAACAAAAACTATCATGAAATATGTTCTTTGTTGACCTTTCGTTCAGTGACTAAGATAAGACGATGACGAGACGGCACCGACGTCATTAAACACTGATTGTGGCTAAATCAAATTGCAATATTGTTGACAAAACAAGGACAAGACCACAATGTAGTTTAAAAAATAATAACTTTGCCAAAATCTCTCTTTATTTTCACTGACAAAAAAGAGGAATCGAAACATAATATATGCTTTTTTTAATCTAAATTACAATCCAGATATCCTTATATCTTTTTTGAAGCTTGCCCTGATGAAAGCAGAGGTGTAGTTACTTCAACCCTGGCACTGTTAGAGTAGACCCTGAAAATTTACATGCATAACGTGTATGTTTGTTTAAAAGTGTATGGACGAACACAGAAATAAAATGCGGTCAAGCAAGAAGTCTTTAGGGGCAAAGCTGCCAGCCAAACCTGCCTCAAACGTGACGTTGCCGAATTCTGAGGGTCGTATCGTTAAAAGTAAAGGTATCGTTGGATTCAGCAGAAAACAGTGAACATTTTCGTGTATGTGTATGTTTCAGGGATCTAGCACAGAAATAAAGAGACATTTAAATCAAGTTTATTTGGGAAAAAGCCTGATATTGACATGGCGGAGACGCCCCTATGAAGCTTGCCACAGGAAAAATAGAGGTCTGATTTCTTTGATCCTGGTATCACCAGATTCAGCCGAAGATGCTGAAAAAGTAGAAAGTTGTACATCGTGTGTATTAGTTTCTTGTTGTGGAGCACGATGTTCCTGTGCGTGTAATAGCTGCTAGCAAAATCTGTGAACACGGCATCGGCGGCAAACGTCCAAAGTAGGCGTCACTTGGTAATGGCTAGATTCAGCAGAACATGGTGAACTTTTTCGTGCACAATATCTAGCCAAGTAGCTGACCGGCAGTTCCACGACAAAGACAGTGGAAATAAATCACATGAAATTGGGCTAGGTGGAATAAGATTAATATAGACATCGATCCACCTCCAAATATCCTCACAAAGGCAAAACCTGACACCTGTGAGCAGAGACGGACAAGACAAATCAGGATTCAGTAAACACCCAGAAGGAAACCAACAGCCTTTCATCCACAACTGTGCTGGTGGAGTCTTATCGAGCATTGTTGGATCAAGCAAAGCAAATCAAGGAGAACTTGGAGTGCTGTTCACTTACAAGTGTCTGCTGGTCATGTGGAATATTATATGGAACAAGCAGTCCAAGGTGATACCGCTTACACCAAAGCAGAACCTGACGTCTAAACCAGGCAGAACATGACGTCCACAGATATCTCAAGTATCGTCAACAAAAAGCTGAATCCCTCTTGAAAGGAACTGCTGCAAATTGCAAATGGCATGAAGGTTCAAAAGGTTCAAAAGGACCCTCGGCAGCGTGATGAGATCCTTACCAACCACAGATAAGCATCAATGACCAGAGATGCGGAGAGCACTGTTTGTTCACCAATAGCAGTTGATGAATCAATACGCTGTGCACCTTTTCATTTAACGTATGGAAGCATGCTCAGACTGCCAGTGGATGTCATGCTCCAAATGATAGCTAATTACGACATTTGCAAATACTAACAGTCAATAGCTGCAAGCATATTTTGTTAAAAAGGAGGCTTGTGACAATAAAAAGGAAGAAAAGGTTGTGTTGGACAAAAAAAAAAGGTAAAAATGATGTGGGAAAACTTGTAGAAAAGTGGCAGTCCACCCCGGTGTTGTGGGAACACCAGAGCTGAACATGAAGAAGTTATCCTCATGAACTTGCTTTTGTTTGGAGAGCTTCCTGCTCGGTCAACACGAGTGACTAAAACAAAGGTTTGACTGCCAGCTGGGAGGCTGAACATCCTGACTCTGAGGACCCTGGGTAAACCCTGTGGATGTCCTCTGAGCTCTACGTCTTCCTGAAGAGTCGGGGACAGATTTTGAAGGGATACCGCGCACCGCCATGCTGTTAAGGAAGATTTTCACTCTGAGATTTGATAAAGAGGATAGGGGTGATGCTGGAGGAGTTACTGGGAAAGGACCTGGAGAAAGATGCAGGGATCTTGTCAGATTTGCTAGTTCAAGTTTCTTCAAGGCCTGAGGAGGTACCTCCCACTAATGCAGCAGTTTGGGGTTAAAAAACGAGCGAACCCAAACATCCGCTTAAGTTTCGTTTTCAACCCAGCACCCAGGGAGATGCATGACTTGAGCTGGCAAATCAAGTGTGTGGTTTTTTTTTTAATACAAGCAAATTTGTGCAAGAAGTCACACGATTCACAAAATGGATTATCTCTTCATAACTTCCAAGTTTGTGTGAGTGGGAGGCGGCAGCTTTTCACCTCTCCTCGACTCGGCTGGCGCTGAGCTGAAAGGTAAGCTAGCTGAGCGGCTCTGTCTTTGAATCAGACTCTTTCACTGAATCAATCCTGTTCACTGAACGAGAGAATGAAAGCTCAATACACTGAGGCTCCGGCTACAGTTTTGTGCGGTCACTCGCTCCCATGCAGGAAAACTGAACGAAACCAGCGACCGAATCAATCAGTTTGGACCGAAATGAACCGAATCCTCAAACGACCAATAATTCTGCCAAAAACAGCCAAACAGATGCGTCAGAGCAGCTGAGCAGCGTGTGTGTCGTTCATTGATTCATGGCATTGAAATATCGATTCTGGAGGTGGTGAGTCAGGTGCTGCCAATAATAACCACATATATATATAACCAACCATATATATAACATCAAGCATGAGTTCAACAATAGAATTTGTTAAAATCACAAATTCTAATCTCAATCTCAAATGACCACCTGTGGGTCCCTTCAGCTGAACTATTGCTGAATAATGAGATGCTCATCAATGACTCCTTATGATCAGGATTACTGTTAAAGATCATCTACTTACCCATATTTGACTAAATTTGAGAAGCCCTATTTAGATAATAGTAATAACAATAACAATGATCTATATAATTTAGTGGGAACTTTTTCAAAAATGTTTTATGCGTGCTAATAAATACGTCTTTGAACTTGAAGTGGTGATAAAGCCATAAACAAGATGTGCTGTGTTTTTCTATTTTCTCCTCTCAGAGGCATTGTGGTTACTGTTACACAGAGGGAAGTTGATTCAGTAAAAAGTGTTTCATATGGTCATGTTCCTGTGACTGTGAGTTACCAGACACTGTTTGATTAGCAAGAGATCTCAGGGAAGTGTGCAGTGCCAAAACGCCACAATATGCATGACGAGCAGTGCTGAATAGATAACTGAATTACAGTATTATCAAAATTGCAATATGGCCAAGTGCAATATCCACATCACAGAAGCTGCAATTTTTTGATAAAGGCAAAATGTGTGACAAAATACCAACATAAATGAAGTATTGTGGAGATGCTCTGGCCAACAAATGATTTTCCCCAGACACAAGAAAACATGTTTGGTGCAGAGCCCAACCAAAATCACATCACCTTCATTTTAATTGTTTTGGGGGTTTTTTTCCAGTGAAAATGCTAACCGTTTTGCAAATGTAATATCTGTCAACATGCAGATTTGACACATTATCACTTTAATTGAATTCATTTACATGGTCAGTTTTGTAATCAGCGTGACCCGCCGGTCTCTGGGGTGACCCGTGGATCTGCAGTGACACACACACACACAAATCAAAGCGAACGGATCATCTGTCACTAACCCTTTAATGTACAAAGTGCGGCTTATCTCCTCAGGGTGTTCCAGAACAATGCGGCTCCACCGGGAGGTCGTCAGACGACCGGCTTAGTCCTGTTTAATTCAACGGGAAGGAGTGTTTATCAGCGGAAACATTCTCACACAGGAGAGTAAAATCCAGTGCGAGTCCAGTGACTGATTTTCAGTCACAGTGGGATTTCTAGCGAGTCTCAGCGCTGGGGAGTTAAGCTGAGAAACGAGCAGTAGGGGGAATATGCTAATGAGGGTACATTAATTCTCTCTTTCTGCATGCTTGCCTCTCTCTCTCTCTCTCTCTCTCTCTCTCTCTCTCTCTCTCTCTCTCTCTCTCACTCTCTTTCCCACTCTCTCTCTGACATCCTTCACTTCTCTATCTCATCTGCCAGTCACTCTCTCGCCTGCTTTATTCCCATGTACTGTTTGTAGATACTTCCCCTTTTAGACAACTCTCTCTCTCTCCCTCTCTCTCTCTCTCTCTCTCTCTCTCTCTCACTCTCACTGTTTTATTCTCTGCCTGTCGGCTGTTTTTCTCTGCCTCCGTCTCTTTCTCTGTATCCAAATCGTCCGCTCTCTTCAGGTTCCTCTATCAAAGGTTCACCCCCCTTCACTCTCTCTCACTTGCTCTGTATCTCCCCTTTATTTATTTGTTTATAATATAGCATGCATGCATGTGTGTGTGTGTGTGTGTGTGTGTGTGATTAGATTGTGAGACTAGGCAGAATAACTGGAAGCCCTATGAGGGGTCCATCAGTGAGTCACCTCTTCTGTCTAATACTGCCACTTCACATATCAGCCTGAGGATTGATTGACAGGTGTGATAGAGAGAGGTGAGGACTGAAAGTTAAGTAAGGGACGACGGGGGCTGGGCTGGTGGGGAGTGGGCAGGTGGAGGTACACCCAAAACCAGTACAGCACTGGATATTGCTCCACCATGAGACCAAAAATGATTTTGAAGATTTTACTTTAAAACAGACTTCAAAATAAGAGTTTTGCTGACCCTCAGTACAGAATGACTTAAGATATATCTATATTTGTGGATCAATACCAATGACCAAAAGTGCAATTACCTCAGCAGGTGCTGAAGTATCTGGTTTTTAAAACTCCCTCTCTGGGCTGTACACCCAGTTCATCCACGATGCTGCAATTCCACCAGCCACCAACTGGGGTCAGTAAAGATCACAGATTATTAATGAGGCAGGAATGGGTCTGGGAACAAGTTGCATCGCAAAACTTTCAACTCCTTTATGAGCTGGATCACAGCCTGCGGTGTAGTGCCAGCGGGCTCTCGTGAGACCTTTTACAAAGTCCAGATTTAAAACAAGAGGTTCCTATTGGCTGTCATGAAATCAGGAGCAAAAACAAAACGTGCTCATTGGAGATGGAAAACAACAGGAGTTCGGTTCTTCACCATCGGGGCTCCTGGAGTTTGGGTTGAGGAATTCAGGCTGATTAAAAAAACTGTAGCTTCCTAAAAGTCAATTTGCTTGCTTTTATATAATGTTTTTAATTAATTCATCTACTGCCTCATCTGCTTATTAAGTGTTTAATAATTGTGCTTTGAAAACCACCGTCATGATACTGATGATTCCCCTGGATTACTCTTTTATCGTTATACGTGTCAACTACCATGCTCTATTCCGCATCACCACCCTGCTTCACACACACACACACACACACACACACACACACATACATTCAAGTGCCGTGCTCAAGGGAAATCAATAAACGCTGCCGAGGAAGGAGAGCACCATTCATTCACGTTTCCCTCTCAAAACCCTCCACGCCAGGAAGTCCAAGGCCACCTGTATGACCCCTAACCTCCATCATGCATCCAGTACAAAGAGCTGCATGTAACACACCAGAAAGCAAAGGGACTTCATTTCCTGCTTTTTGCACATATGCTAACGAAGGCAAATGGATTACATTTTAATTGCAGCTAATTGCACTTAATTGCAGAGTCCACGCTGTCCAGTCACAGTGATTGAAGTTAGTGACTTAAACGCAAGCATTTCCATCAACGCTCAACGATTTTTGCACCGCGGACCTTTAAAGTTTGCATTTTCACGGCAACGGAAAAGTGGCCAAGGTGGGGCGGGGTCAGCTGAAAATGACGACCTCAGAGCCCAGCAGCAAACACGGCGAGGAGCTACGATTTAAAGTTGAAATCCGACCTGAGATGAGCGAGCCAATCAAGAGAGGGAGAGGCTGAGAGGGCAACAGAGAGAGAGGAAGACGCGCAAGAAGTCGATTCCATTGTTTGTGTTGTTTATTTTAATTAACGTTTGGGCTTAACTACTTTTCATTTATCAGCGCCTTTAAAGTAAAGGTCAGCAAGTTGCAATTAAAATGACAGAGTGTGCAAGGGCAGGTTAGAGAGAGCAAGAGGATGAATTACCATCCCTCCGGACTGTGGATTAACTCTGTGTGCACTGGAAGTGAACTGACATATGGGGAGCGGGGGTTAACACCATGCACCCGATGGAGAGGAAGAAAGAGAGCGCAAGAGAGAGGAGAAAAAAGAGACAGATAAAGAGAGAGAGGGAAAAAGAGAAAGAGAGATAGAAGAAGACAAAGAGATAATATATATACATATATGTATGAAAAGCTTCCAAGAAGTGAAAAGCTGGAACAAACGTGAACCACTCCCAAAAACCAAAAAAAAATATATAAATTTTTCCTACCTTTGATTGTGTGAGTGGAGGAGATTCCTTCGCAAACAAGTGGATCTCAGCGCATGGGGGTCCGCACTAACAGGTGGTGAGAGAGGCAGTGCGCAGCAGAGTGGTCGAGCGAGGTAGGGGATGGAGGAGGAGAGAGAAGGAGAGAGAGAGAGAGAGAGGAAAAAGAGAGAAGAGGGAGGAGAAAGACCTGAACCTGGAGTGAGTATTTAGCATTCATTAAATAATCTAAATGATCAGGGTTGGTGTTACATGGAGCGACGACCAGAGATGAAAAGAGGATGGGGGAGGGGAGGGAGGAGGGGGAGGGATAGATTGCACAATATTATCCTACCAGAGAGAGAGAGAGAGAGAGAGAGAGAGAGAGAGAGAGAGAGATCTGTATGTGATAGATTTTGACTTTTAACCCCTTCCTCCCCGTCACACCTCTCTCCATGCTCCCTCCTCGCTGTTTTGGAGAACCTTCACATTAATCTGAAATGTCAACCTCTACCTTTAATCATGGTACATATATTAGATTAACTCTGTGTGTGTGTGTGTGTGTGTGTGTGTGTGTGTGTGTGTGTGTGTGTCTCTCTCTCTCTCTCTCTCTCTCTCTCTCTCTCCCTCTCTCTCTCTCTCTCTCTCTCTCTCTCCTGGGGTTGCAGATTGCAGGGGAGAGCGGAGCAAAATAATGTGCCAACACCAGCATCTGTCTTTCTTTCTCTTTCTGTATAATTTGTGGTTAATGATGCCTAATGATACATGTGTGCATGCAACACACACACACACACACACACACACGTGCACATATACACATGCACACATACACACACACACACTCACGCATCCACACATCCACACATGCATGCCAACACATGGACACCCATGCAAAGCAGCAGTTTTCTTTCTTCCCTCCCTTCCAGGAAAGGGAGTAGATGATCTGGCTTTTCTTCATCTGTGTGTCTTCCTCCTGCACCCTGCTCCCCCAACCCTCTTCTCACACATGCACACACACACACACACACACACACACACACACACACAGAAACCTCTCACTTCTCTTCTCTCTCTCTTGGTCCCTTGGGTCAAGAAACCCCTGGTTTAAAATCTCTCCCACCCGATTTCATCCTCCTCCTCCTCCTCCTCCTCCTCCTCCTCTTCTCCTTCTTCTCCATTCTGCTGGACATCTCTCCCTCTCTCTTCCTCTCTCTCTCTCTCCTGCTCTCTCTCTCTCATTCTCTCTCTCATCCACCCACGCACACTCCTTGCTTCACCCATCGATGCATGCCAAACAAACTGGATAAGGAATTCCTGAGGTGTTTTTTTTGTTTTTTGTTTTTTTGTTGTTGTTTTTTTTGCTGTTGCTGTTGATGTTGTTGTTGTTGGTGGTGTCGCTTTTCTTTTTTTTTCTTCTTCTTTTTAGTCTGTTCTTCTCCTCTCCTCTCCCCTCTCTCTTCTCTCCATCACATCTCATTCTCTGATCTGAACTGCAATGTAATAAAAAGCCCCGCAGGCCTGTTCGATGAAAAAACGAGCACTGCTGTGTTGGGTTTTGGTCTTGTGAAGCCCAGATGGAACCATGATATGCTTTTTTCTGCGTATGACAGCCCAGTCCTGGACCAGCTTCTCTACTTCATTCCTCCAATTGTAATCAGTGACATTATCTACAGCATACGATGTGATAACCCTCATTTATTTTTGGATTACAACATGGGATAATCTGGTCATTTGCAGCCTTGAAATACAGTAAAGGAAACCAAATATAAATATGAATATCGGTCTATATGGGTTTAAATAATTTACTTCATGAAGCATAATTCAACTGGCAATTACAGTTTTTTTTTTTAAGAAGCACATGAAAAGTATGAAAAATGAGTTTCAGAGTGAGTTTCAGTATGAAAAATGAGCTTCAGTATGACTTTAATGCAAAATAATGGGAGTGGAACATACTGCAGGAAAGAAAAATGATATGCATAATATGAAAATATGCAAAACAGTATGGAATATGCAGGAAGGTTTGAAAGGTATCAAGATATACAATATATCACAAAGGAGAAATAAAATGAGATTAAATTAGCCTCTTAAAACCACTGAAGATCCATTAAAGTGTAAAATAGATTCAGATCTGCAATAGAGTCATTATCATTTGCAGCCATCAACCTTCATTTTGTGTTGGAAAAAAATGTCTCTGTAATGACAGTCTAAATATTGTTTTCTCCTTTGAACATGCTTTTTCGTCATCAAACAAATAAATTACTCAATCAAAATATTTTCTGTTTTTTTTTTTTTTTGTCTTTTTTTTTCATTTTCGAAATGTGTTTTTAATCAGATTATTGTGATTTGATAGGAACTGCAACACTTCGCTGAAAGTGATTACAGTCATCCCGCTGCAAGACGTGCAATTCATCACCTTATAGGCGATTACATTAGCAAATGCAAATTGTTAGAGAATCCATGAAAAGTAACTTGGAAAACGCCACAGCATTTTAAACTCAAGAAACTCCCCTGGGAGTCAGAAGAATAAGTGAAGTCAATAAACTGAAGGGGGATTTGTCACATTCTCCTGCAGCTCACACAAGAACAAACTGCACATACACGTCCATGCTGTCCATACATGACGTCACATTTAAGGTGCTTTCTCCATTTTATAGTATCTGCTCGTATCTGCTAGTATCTGCTACTCGCCACAGCTTACTTTTGGTACCAGTTACTTCTCTGGTACCTTCTCCTCTTCTCCTCCCTTCTCTACAGTACCATCTATGTGCCATCAACAAGACTTAAACAAAATGTCTGCATCACATGAACAATATTAGTGTAACATTATTGTAGATTCGCTGAAAAAAACTTTATTTTTTACATGGATAGATAATTATATTATTGGGATCATCTGATGAGCCGAAATTTGTTGGGTCTCTGAGATAGCTTTTGTTGTGATTTGACACTGGACAAACAAAACCGAATTGAAACTGAATTGAATTGTCCTGGTTGTAAGCTGGTCCGTCTCTCTCTGACCAATCAGCGGCATGCAGAGATTCATGTCACATTTTAGTATCTGCTCAGCTCGTTTAGGACCTCAGCCGATATCATGTAATGGAAAAGGGGCCTAGTAGACTGTTTATATCCCTCTGCATTAACAGAAAAGTCATTCCATGCACTTTTATTCACAGAACGGCATGCGGAGAGATTGATTACATATTTATCATAAAAATTATTACAGCCACTGGTTTTCTTGTGGAGCCTCTCAACATGAATTTATTCTAATGAGACATTTGGACCTGATTCCATACAAAAATGCATCAGTATCAGGCCCGTTGCAACAAGGCAAGCAAACCAAGCAATTGCCTGGGGCCCCAAGCTGGACAGGGGCCCCCAGACAATATAACTCAAGCAATATTTGCACTTTGATATAGTTTGTGAACTGGAGAAATGTTCATTTGAGTGTGATTTTATAGTTACTATGCAGTTTGCACTTTCTTTATATGTTCGTTGTTTTGGGATGGTGGTGGGGTTTTTTTGCAAACGTTCAAATGTAAATATTATGTGTACAGTATGCAACATATATAAGCAGTATTTGCACTGTCAGAAATAATTTATTGTGATAAAGTGTGGGTGAACTTAAACTGTATGTCTATGCTGTGGTTCCTGTGGGCTTTGGCCAGGCAGGGCTGGATGGCGCGGGGCGTAAGTTTTATTTTGCTGTTGTCCAGGGGTGTCAGTGGCGTCCAAAATTCCTTGAGACGGCTCTGATCAATATGATCCATTAACGTTGTTAGTACTTGCAGTGATAGGACAGCTGGTAATGCCAGTATCAGTAGTGGTTATAGTCTTCACAGTATGAATAGTAGTATTAGCAGTAGCAGTGTTATCCTGGTCTTAATACTGTTTCAGTGGCGGTTTCAGTGGTGGAAACACAGAATAACTGCAACTCCTTTGGGAAATGTTTGCATAAAAGTGATTAGATTTAAAAATATTAAATACCGGCACCAATTACAATATATTCATACAGAATCTATACCTTCAAAAGCCCAGTCAAAAGTCAAAATGTAGCTCCTGAGAGGGACAGAAATACACTGAAAATATTTTAATCTTGGATCTTGGAGCATGGATGTAGATGTGAAACAGTGCATGATCTCTGCAAACAAGCAGGATGGGATAGACAGTTACAGTAACAGGGCTACAGTTTGTGCCATAGATCATTCAAACGGCACTAGATGATAATAATAGGACGGACCAGACAGGGATACAAGAGGGTTTACAGTCTGATCCCACAGCAGCTGGTGGATTTAGGCTGGAGATTGTCTGGGTTTACATCGGGTGCGTCCAAGGGAAGCTGGTGGGAGAACCAGATTGTGATGGATGACAGAAAGTTGCGGGCTGACATGTAGAATTGGACAAGGATTGGCTGTGCAACACCGCGCTTCCTCAGTTGCTGCAGGAAGAACATTTTTGTCCGTGCTATCTTGATTAAACGGTGGGTAATACTGTCCCAACCACTGTGACAGGAACATTTTTCATTTTTACACACACACACACACGTTATTTTGAAGCTTTGAAGTTTGTTTTACAGTTACAGTTTTACTTTTGCCAGCAGACAGTAACTCCCCCCTGCTGGGATCAGGTATTAAAACTGACATTAAAATAACACAAAGTAAACAGGATAAATCTCTGTGCTTTCACACCTAGATCTCACCGTTTGCCTGAGATTAGCTGTTCAGTCAAGTTGGACACATTTCAGGGTGTCACTATTCGCTGTAGGTGGACCTGTCGCAAAAATATGGCGAACATCAGCACTGCTGTTTTTATTGCAGATCGACTGCAATCTCCATCTGCTGCTCCAGGGCCGCCAGGGCTTTGCAGACGCCCAACACACTTCAGAATGTATTTTGCACCATCCCTTTGAGTGTGTGACAAATTTGCCATTTCCAGGTGTGAGCTAACCTAAGGCCACTGAAATAACCTAGGTTTAGGCAGCTAAAACAGTTATTCATATTTACTCTGACCAAATCTACATCATAATAAGTTTTGCTGAAAATGCAGATTTACCAGTAGAAAACTTCCTGGCATGAGTTCAGAATTAAATCCTGGTGACGAGGATTTGAAGACAAACGTCCTCGTCTACCTGTGACGTCCACACCTTTAGGTTTCGTCTCGGTCCCTCCACACTCTTGGTCTTGGGTGCACATTCACGCACCACCAAGTGAGTGTGTAAAAACCGTTCAATGCCGAAAAAACGGCCAAATAATTAACCTGATACCACTTGGGGGCAGTATTTAGGGCTAATTGTATCCCACAATTCATCAGGTGTTTGAATTTTGCAAGGAAAGAGCAACAATTAAACTGACAGGTAAGAAAATATTCCTATGTAATTACAGTTAGGCTATATCAGGTTATTGTAGCCTCTGTTATAGGACAATATGCCAGGTGAAAATTAAGTAAGTTTAATCCATTTTTTAAAATTATTTACTTCTTTATCTGCTTAATTGGATTTTTTTTTTTTTTTTTTTTTTTTTTTTTTCCAAATTGGATCCAAACCGCATTTAGAGGAGGTTTGAAATGCGATTCCAATCATATTTCTACAGATAAGTAAGTCTGGATGCTCTGGACGCTCAAATAACATTTCACTTGCAATGAGACACACGGCAACAACATCAAATCCAGAGTGACGGCAGAGCATCAACACAGAGAACAACAGAGGCTGAAATAAACTGTCTGCTGGCACTTTGGGTGGAGGTTTCTGGACATTTCTCATGCTTCCGCGTTGGAAAGCCGTGTCACCAGCGTACGTAGTTACCGTAGCAACCCATGCAGATAGGCCTGAGACATCTGTAGACATGAATCTGATCCGATCACTTGCAAATAAGAGTTTCTATCTTGAAGATCTGATTTGAGAAACAGATCTGATTTGCCTGCAGTCTGAACAAGGCCAAAGTGTGGAGACTGGGCCAGCATCCTGCTTTCCGCTCAGCCTCAGGCCAGACGATGCCTCAAGGTAGACCGCTCATCAAAATGGGCGACAAATGCGGAGGCAGGGACTTGACCAGCAGAGGAGCGACGGCACACCACTTGCCTCAGGGTGAAAAGTTTCACACTGCAGCTTAGAGGGATTATTCCTATCTAATCTTTGATTTGTTGCAGTAGGACAGCTCTTGGAAGTAACAAAGCTCTCTATTTCAATTCAGCTGTCATGAAGGTGACTCAATCGTACGCAATCTTCTTTACGCCGATGATTTGGGAGACACAAATACAATCATTAAAACCAATCATTTGTCAAAGTTCGCCTCAGAAGAACTCCGCTTTGATTTGTCTGTGTGATCTGCAGCGACGCCGCTTTGGGTTCGGCTGGAGGCGACGTAAACCAGTCAGTGCAACTTTTCACTTCAGGGGGAAAACTAGAACAAAGTGGCCTCATAACAGCTGTTGTCTTTGGTTATCCCTCGCCCGCGCTGTTGCCTTCAGGGTCACAAACATAATCCTCTAAAGTGAAAGTTTACCAGTGTCTTCCTCAGTAAAACGACATTTCAGTGAAGCAGCGTGTTTATTTTGAAATTAATACACTATGTCATGTTTTCATGCCGGAGGGGTGTGCGCTTCCCGAGACAATTTAAAGGCGAAATAAATGAGACTCGTGCACAAAGCATAACATTTAGAGCGGACAGAAACAATCAGGCATTTCATATGGCATTTAAAGTGGCATTCTATGCACTAAATTGCCAATTTTTTCAGCTCCATGTACTTTGAGAAAAGTTCCCTGGGAAAAATAAATAAATAAATAAATAAATGAGTAAACAAAATGGAGTTGAAACAGTTTGAATCCCCAGGGAGTCACACTCTCTCCTATAAAGACTGTCATGAGAGAGCCCTTTTCACTTAAACCATAAGATAACGGAAAATAAAGGTTTGTGTGTCTAAATGTTAATAAGAATACGTTCTTCTGTAAATGAATGCTAATATAGTCTCACCTTACCGGCCAACTGGTAGGCAGTGAACACCAACAGCACATATATTTTCTCCTTTCATACCTTTCTATCCATTTCCCATTCATATTCCATTCATACTGGGTATATTACATTAATGGAATATATCCAATGCATAATCTCCAGCTTAATCAGCCTCTCTTTTAGCACAAACGTGCTGCTGTGTGACTGCAGCCAAACAGCATCCTAATGATAACAGTGTTAGTTTAGCATCGTCGCAAACTGCATTTACCACCCAACTGTTGATTGCTGAATATTAATATGTTATATGAGGCAACAAAAGCATTGCACCACCACTATCACCCTGTAGTGCTGACACCAGGAAGCACAGATCCAAAAATTCATGCTGTTCACAACAAATTTGGGCGGTAAGAGTCGGCATTCCACTGTCGCACCAGCTGCATTTCCCATTGTCACTTCTGGTCTTTGATCGCATCTCAGTGGCGCAGGCTAGTTTCTAGGTGCTAATGGCCCGCTGAATACCAATGGGCCAGACGGGGCTAACCGAGGTCTGAGGCGAAGTGAAGGGTCATAAGTGGGGAGACGGTGCAGCTGACAAGTACAGATGATGAAAAATGCAGAACAAATGGCAGTTCTAGTCAAACGAGGACATTAGGACTCTGCTCACTGTCTGGGCAGAGGATAATGCCCAGCGTCAAATCGACAGTGTTTGCCAAAATGAGGACATTATGCGATATATAGTGAGAGAGCCGGGCGGCGGTGGGGATCCAACACACAACGGGGACAGGTCCTTGAAAAACTGGAAAAACTGACGTCTCTGTAAAAGGCAGTTAAAGCACACAACGGACAAAGTGGCGTCGAAAGGAAAAAAAATCCTGTGGTACGTAGTTGTGCAGGAGTTACCGTAATTTCCGGACTATTGAGCGCACCTGAATATAAGCCGCACCAACTAAATTTAAAAAGAAAAAAGAATTTGTACATATATAGGCCGCACCTCTTTATAAGCCGCAGGTGTCCACGTTGTAACATGAGATATTTACACAGAAAGATGGTACACAGAAAGATTTTTTTTTTTTAATTTTTACTTAAATAAATGTTTTTTTCCGAGCAGCGCCTGTAACACGGCAGTACAGCGACAGTAAAACGACAGTAACACGGCTGGTTAAAAAAATAACCAGCCAGGCGTTTTGCCTACCAGAAAAGTCATTGATCGCTATCTTCATCTTCCTCCTGCGCACTAAAACCACTGAAGTCCTCTTCTTCAGTGTCGGAATTGAATAGCCTCAGAATGACTTCATCACACACTTTCTCAGTCTCTCTTTCGTTGTCGCTCTCAATGTCACTTTCGTCTCGAGGCGAATTTGTGCTTGTGCTGTCCTCTTCATCACGCAACTTAAAAGCTGCAACATATGCATTTCTTTGTGTGTTTTCCATGATGAGGGTGTGTGCATCTATGGTGTGCATGATGCGCAAAATGACTGTTCAAAACACAACCAAACTAGCGTCTTCCTCGGCGCATCATCTCTTCCACCTGGCTGTCTTGCTCTTGCGCTTCCTGCTAGAGCGCCCCCTGGAGGCCGTTAGCCCGTAAAAATCTATAGATTAGCCGCATCGTTGTTTAAGCCGCAGGGTTCAAAGCGTGTGAAAAAAGTAGCGGCTTATAGTCCGGAAATTACGGTAGTTGGTGCGGGTGTGCAGACTTTAACCACTCGTGTCCATGGACGGGACGAGGCTGTGCGGCTATCGGTACTACAATGGAAACACAAATGGTTTTTGCTCTAGCTCGCAGTGGCACGACAGTGGAAAGGTGGCTAATTTGGGCCACTTCCTCACAGCAGGAGTCAGCGTTTATTCATCCTGTTGGCATTTTTCAATCCTTTCAAAGGATTGAGACATTCAAAGCCGGCCCCTCTTCCCTGGCTAAGCTGACCGCCGGTAGCGTGGATTCATTTCAGGATTGCAACAGAATGAAATCACCACCAAATTGACCACCAAAAACCCTCCTGTCCAACAGAAAACAGGCCAGCAGCGCGTTGCCCTTCATCCTCCTCCTCACCCTCAGTTCTCGCCAGCAGGTCATAGCCGACCCCAGATTCACTCTCATTGTGGAACGAGCCTTGTCCGCTTGACGTTTCGCCTCGCTAGGTTTCCTTTTTCCCTCAGCCCGTGTCCGTGATTTTCGTAGCTTCCTATTGGATGTAGTGCATGTACTTGCTGGGAGTTTCACACCCAGAAGCGTCTTGAGCTCAGCAAAACAAGAAAATCCAGGCAGAGGGTAGAGTCTCTGCAGAAACACACACACACACCAACACACACTGCCAGGGGCTCAGAAGTGATAATTAAAAGGGATTATTTTACATTGTTTTTTTAGGAAAATCCAACTCATTCTGCCTTTAAATCACCTCATTTTACCAATCCAGTGCCTCCAGCTGGAGGATTGCCTAATAAAATGGATCTTGAGTAAGCATCGTATGATTTCAGGATAGCCTTTTTGAAACAAGATCTTTCAGATGTTAATACTTGTAAGATACAAAGGGCTTAGTTTTTGTCAGCCCAGGCCATATTAAACTGTTGATACCCATCGTTTATAGCCATACACAGCACAATCTCACTACTACCTTTATTGAGGAAAAACCTACCACTCTGCAGCTTCGTGCTAGATTTCAACACAGTGCAACAGGACACTTGTTTTTGCCCTAGAAAAAACAAACAAAAAAATAAATAAATAAATGTTCTTCAACTCCCATCACAGTCAAATACGTCTTGAAACTGTCCACCCAAAAAATGGTTGCAAACAGTGCTTTATGACAACATTTATTTAGCATTTATGGTAATGCATTGCCTTGTGTACATCCACGCTGCTCCACTGTTGGTCGGCTTATGTTGCGTTCACTTGAACTCAGAATTCAGAGGATTTCTGACCTGTGAGGACATTCACATGTTCACAGTGTTAACTCCAACAAAAAGGATGCTGTTTCATCCTGTGAACATTCATTTATCCCAAGCATTCATTTATAACCTTTAAATGCACAAACTGTCTATTTAAAATCACACTGTGTTTCATAATCACCTTTTAACTTCATGTACCAAATGTTCAGGTGAATTTTAGTGGTGATGAGTAATTCCCCAGAAAAGAACAGAGTGAGAGAAGTAGGTTTAGCCTACATTTGCAGCCCCAGAATGAGCCTACAAATTTGAGTTATATTCACTAAATGTCACAGCTGAGTTCTTCCATGTAAACGCATTCATACATCTCCGACTTGGCGGTGGTTTTTTGGCTTGAAAGCAGGCACTTCACTTTAACCAGCTCAAGGTTGGAGTTTATTTTCATTGAATGTCTGCATTGTGCCTCATTTACACCACTGCACAGCTTCATGCAGGGCTTTCATTGTGCTCATAAGAACATCTAGTTAGTTAGTTAGCAAGTGGGAGAACTGGAGACAGCCCTCTTAAAAGCATGACAGAAGCCAAGCAGAGATGAGGCCGGAGCAAGTGGAATATCAAAAAACAAATTAAAGACTAATGATACAGTTATAGCCGAAGCTTCAGGAAAATTGGCCGTGTATATCTTGCATCATCGCCTGAATCAAAGGTAATAATGAATGCAGGTAAATAAACCACCGTGTTTCTGGAAACCTTGCAGGAGAGTAATTTGTTGCTCCCATTTACATCTGGTATTGAAGTCTGCATGAAAATGAAACTGTAATGAATGAAAAAAAAAAAACTGACTCTAGTGCTGAGACACATTTGTCTGGCTTGGCTTGGTCTTCAGTGCCCTGCTGTTAGCTAATGCGCGAGCCAAAGTGCAATTAAAGAACAGAAACTGAGACACAAAGACATCCGCACACATCCATATACTGTATACTAGGAGTGGGGGGGAAATCAATTCACTTAAACATCACATTTTTTAGATTATTATTATTATTTTTGGCGATTTTTAATCAACTTTACTCAACTTGATGTACAGCAAAGAAAGTAAAGATCTTGGTATCACATGAAACTTGACCTCTGACCTCCAGATGTGTGAATGAAAATGGGTTCTCTGGGCAGCCACGGCTCTCTCCTTTGCAGACACGCCCACCTTCTGCTAATCCCATGCAGTTTGGGGCATAAACCCTGCAGTCCACATGTGTTTTCTTGTGGCCTGTTGTAAAATGGTGTGTTTGTGCAGACTGGGGCCTAAACAGTCTTGGAGCTGCATCAGTTGAGTTTGACTGGAAAGCTGAGACTCTTGTGGATTCAATGAGCCACATTTGACTCATGTGTGATGATGTTAGCCCCCATAGCAGCCATTTCATTTGAGTGAGACCATTTTTTCAATCTGGACGTCGCTGTATAAAAGGACCTATAGTGACCTCTAGGAAAATCACAGCCTCATGAAACTTTACATCCACAAACTAGAGGATTTTTCTAAAAAGTCGTCATACTGAATCACAATACATATCAAGGCACACACCCCAAACCATACACTAGACGAAATTGCAGCCTCTTGTGTGTCCTGTTAGCTCGCCAAATACAGTTGCAAGCCTCCAGCTGCACCTGGATTTCCATGCGTGTGTCTGCCATTCACAGACAAACGGGCTCAGTCATGAAATTCAGCATTCTGGTATTCAATTTTAAATTAGCATTAAAAATAAGTCTCGGGCGCTCACAAGGGAAATAAGATCGCTCTTTTCCTTGCAAAATGGATGCGCCACCAGTCACGAGTGTGATAACTTTCTGCTGTACTCGTGAAGAATAAAGGTTTGTCCTCTATCTTTCAAGTAAGAGCTCAGAGCAGCAGGAGGAGGCTGCAAGGCTCTCAGGCTGCTGGGTCTCTTACAGCTCTTCTCCAGCTTTCTTTTATTTAGTCGTCAGATGTAAATGGATCCATTACCATACGTCTCTTTTGAATTTGTGATACTTTACATTTCCAGCAGGTAGGAAGAGCTCGGTTCCCTCCCTGCCTCTGCCTGGTACTGACACCTGTGTGTTTTCTCCCTGACAGCGAGTCGCTCCAGCAAATCCTGTCATTACATGGAGTTGAACTCATTTATCTCTCGCTGCTCGTGGTGGCCCAGCTACCTGCCGCTCACTAACAGGCTCTGATCTGTGATTTATGGCCTGTAAGACACGGCAGCACATTGTTTTCAGCCAGAGCTCGATGGATGTGAGGGTTTTAAGGCAAATACCCGCATGCACTCGTGTCTGCTGGCCTGTTGGGTGCCGTTTCTTTACTGTTGACCATTTTTATGCCAATACATTTTTTTTTTTTTTTTTTTTTTTTTTTTTTTTGCTACTGTGGAAAAGCCTCTGAAGCAGCTGTAAGACAGTCATGCGATTCCCTCCTGAAACACATAATATCAGTTTTAGCATTGGCATTAGTATAGTGAGTACACATATATGTATATAGTATGTAGAATTTATTGAAAATTATTAAATCGGTTAGAATCGGTTCAAATTAAGACCTTCCCATAGACAACCAGTGTGGTATTGATCAGTTCAATAGTAAACATGTAATCAGTCAAACAGCATCATATCAATCACATTGGCAAAGACACTCAATGGCTGGTATTCATTTTTCAAATGAAAAGTTACATTTAGTAAAGAGAATTCAACTATTGGGCTAATCTTGTGAAAGCTAACCCTAATAATGATTTTTTTTTTTTTTTTTTTTATCTACGTTTTAGTAAGTTATCTAATTTTATGTTTGTTACAACCACTGTTAAGGAAAGTTTCTTTTAAAAGTGATTTGTGTCTGTACTTTGTTACTTATCTTCATTACTAATCTCTGTTAGTTATGAAAGTAACGACTCACTTTACAAAGTTACTTTTTACTACAAGTCCTTGTATTTTTGCATTCCGCTCCTCAGATACAATCCTGTGATTTCAATTTGTTGTCCATTTTTGTTTAAAACCCAAAGAGAAAGTCAGTCTCATGTATGTAGAGCATGTAGTTTACATATAGTACTTTTGTTTGAAGTAACCGCGTGTTTTTTATCTTATATCTAATGAAAAATTAAACTAAATGAAAGAACAGTAAAAAATTTCTCCAGAAGGGGCCGTGCAGGGCCGGCTGGTGGTGCTACAGGGAAGGTCAAGCAGTCGCCAAAGCTGACACGTATCGTCACCTACCCAACATGAGTGTTGCCACCAAATTTCCTGGTGATTCACCACATGGATTTGGAGATGTGACCCTAACCAGCACCAAACTGCTGACTCGCTGACTGACCAACGCCGTGCCATATACGACCCTGCTTGATAAGTTATTCAATAATGACGGTTTGTATGCATTGAAAATCTAACGTGGTAAGGTTGTGGTTAGCACAGAGTTCCCTTGCCACTGTTTATAACTCTTGGTTAGAGCAGATGCCTGCAAATCAAACCAGACATATGGGCACTACACCAAAAACATTTTACCCATCTGAGCTGCAGCTGTGTGCAGCTTTGGGGACATTACCGGGGACATTACTCTGAGATTGCAATGGGCTGCAGATTGCTGATTATCTGTTTGAATTTGTAATCTGTAAAATAATGCACACTAAAGAGTTCACACCAATTTAGAGGCCAATCAAAAGGTTAATGTAGAGGCTGTAATTAAAGGGTCTTAAAGGAATACTCCAATGTTTTTGGTGAAATAAACTTTTTCCCACTTAACCAAACTGAGGCGAGAGGTCCTTTACACCCGGTGCAAGTGTCTTTGCTCACTTGTCATTTTCCCGTCCAGCACTCACGCTGTAGAAATAGCAAATGGTGCGTTGGTGTTAAAATGAGGTGTGGTCGGGCTCATTGCTGGTGCATTAATGCCCTGAGGTAGTTGAAAGTGACTGACCAACAAAATGCAGGACTGATGTCATTAGTGCAGTTTTCTCTGGTAGCTTTGGATGTTCTGCTTGCTCGCTTTCACTTTGTGCAGGTCCGTTTCCACTCCCTCTTACCTGGAAAATGCACCTTTATAGTCAAAGGTGTAAGCATGTGTTGCTTTTAAAAGGAATGGGAGTAATCCCATTACTGATCATCCTATACACCCCGACATTGTCTTTATTAAGCAGTGACTGGATCTCCAAGGTGCAGGACTGATTTCATATTCAACAGAGCTGGGGAAGAAAAGTGCTGGTAAAGGGGAAGACAAGCAAGAAGAGTGTGTGTGTCAAAAATAATGAGCCTCGCGGGATGTGGGAGGGAGCAAACATCAAAGTGATAAAGTCTCACTGTCTTACAATGACCCGACGGCTGCCATGGCAGTAATTTGGTGGTAAATATTCAGGAGTAGTATTTAGTTATCTGGACCACATGGCCTTTTAAGCCTCTCTTGTAAACACCACTTACTCACAAGTAAGTGCACACACACACACACTCGCACACTCACACTCACACATCACATGCCCATGACACATGCATACACACCCACAGATTGCTAACTAACGCCGGCAGCTAAATTAGAGGTTCATTAGCCTATTATCACCTATTTAATCAGCGAGGGGCAGAGCCTCCACCCCGGCCTGCGCACAGAGCAAGAAGGACAGACGATGGGAGGGATGGGCTTCAGAATCCAACGTTTTTTTATTTGTCTTGTACCCACACAGTGCATATGAATTCTTACTCATCCAGTTATGAGAGTTAGAAATGAAATACACAAAGCAATAAAGAGAGGAAATAAAGGGACGGAAGGAGGCAGGAAAATATGGTCGGGAGAATGAAGAGAAAACAATAAACAATGTTAACCACCAAGACGATTCATTTTACAGGAATAAATCATTTCTACATGCATCACAGATGTACCGCAGCTTTATTGCACCATGTCAGTCAAAGATGACAAGCGATGCCTGCTGAGAAAGAAATCTCTCTCGTTTGTGACAATAAGGAATGCGGAATTAAATTTCTACATAGCTCTGACAACATTGCAATTCTAAGGGGAAAAAAATTAACATTTTTATGTTGATTTGTACGTTTTAAACAACTAACCCAATTGGTTTTCTTTATAATTAGCTGTCAAAAGCTGTCAGCATTAACGTGTTAATGCTTGTGATTAATTTAACGTGTTATTAGGAAATTAATGCAGCGTTCAACTTCTTACCCGTACAGTGTGTATTTACTGGTCTGTGCAGTACAATACATCCACCCAGTTCGGTCCATTAAATCCTTCTCTGTGATGAGAAGAGGAGCTTCTCCAGGAATGTTCTGCTCCAAAATAAACAAAGTAGATATGGACTGGAAAACAACCCAATTTTGCACAAAAAGACAAAGCTGAAAAATTGTTTTGAATGACGCAGCAGTGAGCACGCTCGTCAGCCAGCTGGTTTACAAAACGGTGGATCTATTTATTTTTTCTGCCATAGCACTGCTACAGTGTCACCACGTAGTGCCGCTCCGCTGCCTTTACGGATAAAACTATCACTTTAACCGAACACAACATCACGCATGTCGCAGAGCACGCTGCCAGCACCGAGCTCCTGACTTCTGATAATAAACAAAGTGAATGACAAGACACCCTGTGGCCCGCTGGATGGCAGGTTTTCTTTCAAGTGGGGGCTCTGCAGTTAGGGTCAGGGTGAAATAAAGTTTTTTTTGAAGATTTGAACCTTTCCAGCCAGTCGTATTGACAGAAGGTCACTACTTGAAGCATCAGTGAACACTACTATCAAAATGTTGAATGCCATCATAATATTAGTAGTAGTATTTTCTTTCAGTCATCACACAAAACACCGTAAGTATAAATAGTATACAATGTGTTATACAGTACAAACAAAGTAACAAAGAGTGAGAGTTAAAGAATGACTGAAAAGGCACAGGCAGGAGCTTAATGCTTATTTATGCCTAACCTACATCCAAATCAATTTAAAACGACCTTCTACAAAAACAAAAAAAGGTTTTAAAAAAAAATCATTCACATTTGTAACCCTCAAAGATAGCTTCATAAACCATGCATACATGTTACATTTAGATGAATACATTAGATACATAATTAGAAACATGAAACATTAAATCTAACTCACACAGCACTGAGCCCGCCGAGGGCAGGGGGTCGTTATGTACATAAGACGGAGGAGGCTCAAATATTTGTTTTGAAACAAATTTCGTTTGACTGGTCCCTATGGAGCCTAATGCAGTATTACATCTATAATCATTGTTTCCTTTTTACCGGAGGCTGCAGTTAGCTTTCATGCTCAATAATATTTGAATATATGCCACTGTGTTTTAAATGCCTGCAGTAAAACACAATACTCAATAACATGCAAGACACAACTCATTAGGAAAGATCAATTCAAAGTATTCCCACAGATGGGAAAAGCAACAATTGAACACATACATACGATTAAAAACCCATCAACTGTGCCTTGTTTCAGTTCATTATGCGGCTCAGGATGCTTTTCCAAAGAAAGAGGTCGATTCCCCTCACACTTGTTCACCTCTGCATTGATTTATCTATGAAACAAATCAAAAAGGAAAGAAAGAAGTCAGTTAATCCATTGATTTATTTCACAACTAAATCAATGCAAAGGTGAAACGGCATGTGCAGGAATCCATTTCGTTGGAAACGGATCTTCGGCGACTTTGATTCCCTGCACCACGCAAGAGACAAAGCAAGTGGAGTGTGTGTTGCCTTCATGTAGCTCGGGATCCTGCCGACGGTTCCAGCATTAACCTGTGAAGACGGCAGTGAAAAAAAGCATCATTCACATGGTAACATCCGTAATGAAGCAAGCTCGGAAACAGTCGCTCCGCTGAAGTTGTTCACCGCCGGACGTAACATCCCTGGATCTCTGGCTGGAAAATGAAGCCATACGGACAAAATGCAACATTGAAATCTTGTCCTATCAGAGCACGACGAGTTTAAAATATCCACTAAATGCCAGACACGTTTCTGCAGCGCCTCCTGTGGTAGCAGCGTGTTAAGCAGCAGAGCGTGTAAGGGGCAAATGTGTGCAAAACCGCACAGTAATCAGCAAAACTTCATACAGATTGCACCAGACATGATTTTAAAAAAAAAAATAATAATCACTTGACAGCCCTGGTTATAATGCTAGGGAAGATGCTGCAAAGGGGAAAAAGAAAAAGTTCATTTTGGTGTCCTGAGATCCTGTGCGAAATCATTGATTCATAGGATCAAAGGCAGAGTTTGGTTAGAGAAGGTCAGTTAAAGGAAGGAGATGTCTGATTCGCTCTCAGATTCCCTCTGTGGGCCCCATTCAGGCAGTCTTCTTCAGAGAGCCGCCAACAGACATTATGAAAGTTAAGTATGATAGGCATGAGGTGAATGAGCCGGGGAGATAATGTAATACTTCACCAATCCCAAATTGAGATTCAGCGGCTGGAGGTGGTGTCGAAACAAAATGAATAATGTGAGAGGGGCCTAGAAATATACCAGCTTGAGCCAGGACTTGGTGAATTTTTTTTTTTTTTTAGGGTGTTTGTGCAATGTCACAGTAGTTTTTAAGTGCCACGTAAATCACATGTGGCTTGTTCAACAGCGGGCCAAAGCGAGCAAACTGCTCTCTCACTGGTCAGAAATCTTGTGCGAAGGATTCACTTCAGGGCTCTTTGTTTTCCCACAGAGAGATTTGTGACAACATCAGCATATTTTAGCTCTGCTCTGACCTTTAGAGATCATCCGCTCTCTGGTTTGTGAGTGTGTGTGTGTGTGTGTGTGTGTGTGTGTGTGTGTGTGTGTGTGTGTGTGTGTGTGTGTGTGTGTGTGTGTGTGTGTGTGGTTGCAACACAGGCTCCCATTCCCGTACAACTAAACTGCATTCTCAATTAGATTTAGAGGCAAACGCTGAGTTGTTCGGCTGGTCGAGTTCATTGTGTTCTCGCTGCAAACAAACCCCTCCAGGGATCGATCGGCGGCGAGCGGAGACCGTTCTCTCTTGGCAGTCTCCGCCCGCGTGTTTTGTCCTGCATCTGAGTGCCATTGCTGCGTTCACATCTGCCCCGACAAATGGATGTTTGGAGGGAAACACTCCTGATTTTGAAACAACGGCTCCTAACCAGCCAAGTGTGAAAGTAAGCTGTGGTCCAGTGCGTTAGCTTCACTGGGAAGGTTATTAGCTTTTCCATACTGCCGTTCGGAGCAGGCACCTAGGAAAACTCATTGGAAACCAAACCATGTAATTCTAAATCATACAATATATCTTGGAAGCACTTGTGTTAATTATAGACGGAAAACAATGTGTTTTAAAGTTTAGAAGGACTGATTCACCCCCTTTTCATGCTACATGGTGGTTTGGCCCACTGCACTGTTTGGCCCCAGTAAAGTACCATGACAAATTTGATGATGATATTTTATTTTAAAATAAAAACACAATAAATAACAAAATAAATAGCATAGCTCCATATAAAGAATACAAGGAAAAAAAAGCTTTGCACACCCTGTAAGAGTATTAAAAGATAAAATTATACTAATACATATCTATAGAATATCAGACCTTTCACCTTTAAATATATAATTTTTCAAAATGTAGTATGATCAGAGATACCCTCCCGTGTATAAATACAAATTACATTACATAATAAATAATAGTCTCTAGTAAAAACGAATTAAGCAAGTGGCCAACATCTTAAGCTTATTACACCAAGTCATCACAAACATCCTAACAGGCCTAAGATGAGCATGTAGTCATAGAAAAATATATCATCTCCATACCATAATGTAAGTGTGAAGTCAATCAACCCACAATATTACAACATATACAAGAGCAATTAGTATGTTAGAGAAATAAAAGAGCACTGCGATCGTCTGCTGCTGGCTTATTGGTTCCTCACAAAAGTCGAAAGAAAATCGGGGATGCCGCCTTTGTTACGTATGCCCCCAAGCTTTGGAACACACGACCTTTAGACATCAGGGAAGCCAGCTCACTAGCTATCTTTAAAAGAAGATTAAAGACCCACCTTTTCACTCTGGCCTTTAACTAGCTCCTGTTTTATTTGTCTTTTATCGTTTTATTTGCATCTTTTGTTTTATTTCAAAGTTCTCGCTTTTAGCCTTTTCCTTTTAATTTGTGTTTTATTCTTTTTAATGTTTTATTTAATGTTTTCAAATGTTCTTCTTTTTATTGTGAAGCACTTTGAGCTGCAATTCTTGTATGAAAGGTGCTATACAAATAAAGTTTTATTATTATTATTATTATTAAATACACACATAGTTTAAAATCGCACAACATCACAAATTATACATGCAGGCAAAAAGACAAGTAGGCAGATATCATGGCAAAAACGCTAATCATAAGAAAACCTCCGGTGATTCATTCATGCCTGAGGGTTCATATAGATGTATAATGTAATAATAGTGTATATTGGCATATGAGGGACACATGAGACACACAACAGACCTGTATCATGCTTTTCAAAGTTATGTTTGTGTCTGTCGGTGGCAGCTGGCATCAGGACCACGCTGGCTGCTGCAGATGATTCAAAACTTTAAGATAACAGCCAACATTTGGTCGGCTCTTAACTGGCTAAGCCTGCAAGCCGCTCTCAGTCTCTACACAGTAAATATTCCCTCACATCACCATCATCATCATCACACAGCCTCTTCATTTCAAAGGGTTTGTAAGATTTACTAAACAATAATCTTTTTTTTCGTCATCTCATTTGCCATGTAAATGTGTTTGTTAATCCTTTTATACATTTCGTTCTTGGCTCCGATGGAAGCGAAGCGATGTCTATGGTGTCAAATATAGCAGCGGTCCTTGAGCGTGTAGCTTTGAAAAGGTTGACAATTTGGAGGACCAGGTTTCATCATGCGGGAGGTTGACATGAACGGCTGAAAGGAGGTTTGAGGTTTAATGGGAACCTCTAAGCTGACAGAAAAATGATCATATTTGTCCAAAAGGTAATATCTTGTCAGTTATCAATCATCTCTCCATTTGTTTCCAGAAGCAGCTTTAGATGTTTTGGTTGGCAGATGACACAATGGGTGCCTTCTTCCACCGGGTGCAAAGTGCAACCTAAGTGTGCTTTCTAGTTTCCAACCAGTTGTCACAGTTGTCATTTTTCAGTTCAGCACCCATGTTGTGGAAATAGCAAAGTCACGTGTGTCCATCTGAGCTCCCATGGGCATGTCGGTCTTAAAATGAGCTGTGGTCAGGCGCATTGCTGCTGCATTGCTGTCTTGAGGAAGCTGAAACTGGCTGAGCAGTGACAAGCAGGTCTAAAGTCAGTGCTGCAGTTTTCTCTGTTATTTTAAACTCATTATCAAGATAGTAATGCGCGCCTACATAGGTGGGTGCCTATGTATCGCCATAGATGATCTGCTTGCGCGCTTTCACTTCATGCACAAGCAGATCCATTTCCTCTGCAGAGAAGCCTTCCTTCTTACCTGGAAAATGCACCAGTATAACAGCAATTCACCAAGGTGCAAGCATGCATGACCAAGTACAACCGTTTTGAACCCTTTTGCACCGTGCACAATGATCCTTTTTTCCTCCAATAAAATAGTAAAAGTGGACTTGGACATGGCCTGAATGCACTTGCACCATCCTCACTTAAATCTTTAAAATAGATCCCCAGGACTCTGAGGTGTTGCCGTGCCTCAGAGCTCAGTGGATTGACACGCCTCTGGCAGTAGTGCAGTGGAGTCTGGATGAGGTGGGTTTTTTATTAAGTAGATGGGTAAGTCACTAAAGAGTGATGACTAAGAGGTCTATTTATTTAAATGGATTTTTAGCTGATAGGTGGGTATACTGCCAAGAAGAAGAGTTGGGTGCAAATGCCCTCCACTACACCGCCGCCCTCTGGATAGAAATTTTATCAGTCTTGTTCACTCAGTTTTACTATGTGGGCAAAACTTTTATCTTCATTTACAAGTGAAGATAAAAGCCTTGGTGATGTTAGAAAGGCGCGGGGTGATGGGATTTTTAATCGAGAGTGAACTCAGAACATCCAAAAAGGGCCTTATGAATAACAAATGATGTCACACAGAGTTGAAATTTTTAGGGATTTCTGGGAGCAAGGTTGTTGGCGACAGCATGCTGGGAATAAGTAACCCACTTGACGAGCTCAAATATTGCTGCCAAGAAGGGAGGAACTAGATGAGCTTTGAAGTTTGGGCCCCAAGAGTCAGCACGTCTTAAAAAAAAAAAAAAAAGGAGAAATGAGAAAGTGTGTGTTGTAGCACAGTGGGCAAAGACGTGAGCTGAATCAAAGATGGATTGCCAACGATATAGGTGAGCAGGTGCATGAACTGCATTATGTTCGGCGAGTCTGAGGAACTGAATACGCAGCGACACCAATCAAACATTTCTGTGACCCTGCGAGCCAGCAGAACAAACTAGGCAGATACCACAAGAGAGGAGCCTTAATCCAGCAGAGACGTCCAATAAACAGAGTCTGTGTTTGGGTCGGATGATAAGGACAGAGCCAAGTGAGGAGGTGATCATATTCTGACTTTATCAAAACTCAGCATGGAGCGTGGAAAGGGCAGGAAACAGATTATAGTCCATGACAGGGAGACCTGGGGTCACGCTGGATTCCTTACAATCAATAAGCAATAGAGAAAGAGGGTGAACTAATATGGTTTGGAGATGTCAGGGAAGATCCACTGGTCTGGAAAAAGTAAAGTAAACAGTTTTGAGCTAAAGAGGCTTTGCAGTTGCCTCATGAAAAAAGACTGTTGTTGAGTGGGTGAGTCAGTTCACAAGTTAAGTGAACAGTCAGACAAGGTTTATTTCATCCAAATAGTTTAATACTGTAGACACAATAAAAAAAGTGTGTTATCTCATAACTTATCCACAGTCTTCAAATCTCCAAAATACATCAAGTAGCTAGAGAAGACTCAGGTCAGTTAAAGGTGAACTACGCGAAACTGCTGAAGGTCGACTGAAGTGAGAGCCCTTGAGATTGAACTGACAAAAATGTGGGATAAGCACAAAATTTGATGGTTAAATCAATTAGATTAGATAAATCAGATAAGTAGCCAGGATGATTTCCCAAAGCAAGCAATATTAATGTTACCATGTGACTGCGAGCCACTACTGATGTTAGCTTTTACCTGGTGTATTAGCAGGATTTTACAACAAGGCAGTGATAATGAACTGGCCTGATACTCAACTAGCTAATGATCTGAAATCTGAAACTGACTGGATTCATCAGTGATGATGAAATGATCGGCCTCAGTCAAAAATAGCACAGAAATTAACCATGTCTAATCATTTCTAGAGACAGCCAAGTTGTGCACGCAGCGTTTAGCTGTTCTCAACTGCTGCTGCCTCAAAGCCGAGGATCTTCAATATGACCATGAATCAAAATAAAAAACAATAACTGATAAAGTGGATGGTGTCATGACTTTATGAGGAGGAAGTGTTACTGTGAAGAGGCACATATGAGCAGGCACAAGAGAAAAAATACATACTGAACACTGTGTGTTTAATAATGGTATGTAACTGAGGTGATGAATAATTTATGTTAATTTGACTATTTGAATATGCAAATAAGGACCTGAATTCAGGTTCTGTCAGGTCAAGGGGTTAACAGTAACTCAATTACAAGAGGATTAGGAAATGAAAGGTTCGATTAATAAAGGCAGGGTATGGATTTGTGACACTCGGATGGAGATACAGGTTGCTAAACAAAGAGAGTGGGACGAGGTGCTAATGCAGGTGAAATCACACCTGAATTTTTATTGTCTCTTTAGTTAGGGGTCATTTAAGTTAATAACATTCAATCTGCTGGATATATGAATATCTCATTGGTAGCAAACATCTCTGTAGCAAAGGGTGGGCAATTAACATCTTCAATTATTTGACTCTTGTTATTATCGGTTATTAAGGTTGCATAGAATCAGTGAGTCAGTGTGGTTAATGTTAAGGTAGGCGAGGGAAATTAGTGAGCGATGATTCAAAAAGACATTAATGAAGGAAAGGGCAAAAAAAAAAAAAAAAAAGCTGGTCATCACCAACCAGAGGGAGCTCATCCAAGTTCAGTCTGATCAGACTCATTTCAATCAGCGCCATAAAAATGTTCTCATAATTATGTTTTTAATTAATCATTTATAGTGACCTTCAGGGGCCAGCAGACTGGGTGCATATTAATGATAATTAAAGGTAGGGCCTACTTAGTAATCTTATTATTGCTGATTTTTTTACACTAGGCTGAACGACAGTTGGCATGATTTGTTAGGCTGCTGATGCTCAACTTACAAATTACATTCAGTTTCGGTAGTTCCCATGAATAAATGCTATTATAATATGCAGTAATTAGTTGAGAACATCACACACACTGTCATCACAGTTTGGGGACAAAACTTCCCATGGTTAGAGCTTAAAAAAAAGAATAGAAATGTGTCTACAAGTATCTTCCGGGACATGTCAGTCATCTAAATTAAAATGTAAGAAGTGAGCCTAATGCCTCAAAAATAATATTAACACTGTTTGTGGTGTCATGTGGCTTTTCCTTTAATGAGGAGTCACTACACATCAAACCACCTGCTAATAAACACCCGCTTTTCCTTTTTCTTAGCAAGTGTGACAACAAAGGTGCAAAAGATGGACCACATTAGTGAAAAACCAGACAGATGAGCATGCTTTTTCTGTTTTCAAAGTTAAGCCGCCAAGTTTAATTAGTCAAACTCCAGCTATTGTTAGCAAGGATGCCATCATCAAGCGGCATCAACAGATTGAGCATGTGTTGCTGAGACTTTCCAGCCTTATTACAGCACGAGGGAGAACTGGATGGCTGCTTTGAAATCTTCTTATCGTGCATCAGCAAACATTCTGGCAGCTCCTGTGCAGAAAGGAACAACTAGTCCAACTAGTGGACACATCTTCAGCATACAGAAAGTTCCCCAGCATGCCTTCACGGTCTCACATTTTCTGAATTACACATCCATCTCTATGGATGAATCGACACGTATAGCAGGCAGTATGCAGCTGCTGAATGGTTTCAAAGAGGAACTGCCGTGTCTTTTGCTGCTAACAGGTGATAGCTGATGTAATTTTTACTGCTGGGAAAACCCGTCTTTGAAGATAACTTTTAAGAGCAAAGTAAAAAAAAAAAAAAAAAAAAAAAAAAAAAGCTCTTCTCGCAGGAAAGCACCCCACTGTCGACTTGTTGCACTACATGATTCACCAGCCTGTGTTGTAAGTGACTGAATTTCTTTCCTGTCAGAAATGGGAAAGAGACAGTTTTCCACATTCACTGAAGAAAAACTGTCACAGCTGTGATCCAAGTCAACGTTTATGATGAGACCCAAAAATTCAAACCTTAAGCATGAGATATCAGAGTCCTCCATACATCTATTGACATATTACATGAATAAATACAACTTGCATGTATTTGCATCATAGAAAGACACAATTATGCACAATTACCCACAATTATATTATGACGGGGAAAAAAATGTTGGCCTACCAAAGAGATGTCTTGAAGTTTGCAGACAATTCAGGGATTGTGAGTCTGACGATGATGAGGTTGGACATGGTTCTGTGTTTAATCATTTTATATCTAGGCATAATGATTTCTACCTGAATGTAATTGCACCTAAAACCAAGGACATGACGACTGACTTTCAAAGATCACAGCTCAGTATTTCTAACACTCCCATCATGGACAAGGTCACAGGAGCTGCATCTGATTGTAAATTGTAAACCTGGGGACTATAATCAACAACAAAATCAGCTTTGAGGTAAAGCGGGTGGCTGTAAAATTGTTCAACAGTGCTTGTTTTATTTATTTATTCATTGTAAGAAAGAAATTCCCTTAAGGTTTTACAAATTTATGATTTATTTACGCTTTATTGAACCTACTGCATTGTGCCTCCATCTCACCAGTAAAACAAACAAACAAAAAAAGTCTGACAAAGCTGCTGATCGAGGTGCTGTAATCCCAGCTTCAAGATTTCTACAGAAAGCGTCTTATCAATAAGGCTCGCTCAATTCCCAAAGGTCCAGATCATCCACTTCATGAGGAGATTGACCTTCCTCCTTCAGGCCGACGTGTTAGAGCACCCAAAATGAGACACAGTGAGCCTGGGTCTCTTTTATCCCCGCAAGGCATGTTTAATTTATCAGCCCCTCTTTGGTCCTGCACACCCCTTAATATTCATAGTATCCTTATTTTTGCCATAGTACAGCACTTATTTGATTTGACAATGCACCTTATCGTAATTCACTCAGACTGAGTGTCCTCATTCTACGCCTGACCAGTCGGCTCATTTTGAGGGATTCTTGCTACAAACCTCTTGATTGTTAATGTCGTTTTTTGTCGTGACTGATGTGTTTTGATCTGTTTTCGTGTTTTTATGCCGGCTGCAAACTAGTTTACTTTCGGGATTCTAATCAATTTGAAAGTTGATTAGCTAAAAGACCTTGGCCTGCAACACCAGTTCAAGCCACCAAGCAAACCTTAGTATGCCATGACAGAGGGAATATCCTTTTTTGTTACAAGTACAAGTACATTTCTAGGCATACTTCGCAAGCTAAAGGCTTGCCTGAGTGACAATTTCCAAATAGAAAGGCAGAAAAAATACCTAGAACTGTTGTCAGCCAGAACCCACATACATCCACATGTACTGTAACACTATTACAGAAGCAATTGCATTATACACTTACCGGCCACTTTATTAGGCACACCTGTTCAACTGCTCGTTAACACAAATATCTCATCAGCCAATCACATGGCAGCAACTCAGTGCGTTTAGGCATGTAGACATGGTCATGAAGATCTGCTGAAGTTCAAACCAAGCATCAGAGCGGGGAGGAAAAGTGATTTAAATGACTTTGAACATGACATGGTTGTTGGTGCAAGACAGGGTGGTCTGAATATTTCAGAAATTGGTGATCCACTGGGATTTTCACACACAACCATCTCTAAGGTTTACAGAGAACGGTCTGAAAAAGAGACGATCGCCAGCGACTGGTGGTTCTCTGAGCGAAAATGCCCTGCTGATGACGCCAGAGGTCACAGGAGAATGGCCAGACTGATTCGAGCTGACAGAAAGACAACTGTAACTCAAAACACCACTTGTTACAAATGAGGTCAGCAGAAGAGCATCTCTTTGCTTTTGAACGTACAACACGTCCAATCTTGAAGCAGATGGGATACAGCAGCAGAAGACCACACCGGCTGCCACTCCTGTCAGCTGAGAACAGGAAACTGAGGCTACAGGTCACATGGGTTCATCAATCCTGGACAACTGAAGACTGGACAAACATCACTTGGTCTCATGAGTCTTGATTTCTGATGCGACATTCGGATGTTCGGGTCAGACTTTGGGCTCTAGTTTCCCGGCGCAGCGCGGGGTGGCGCAGTGAGGCGAACCCCGCGCAGAGCTAGTTTCGACCGGCGAAACGGCAGACGCGGCAGACAGTTTCCAAGTTTCGCAGGCGGAGGTTCGCCGAGATGGGAGTGGCGGCGCATCGGGGGGAGGTGCCGACAGATTCAACTTGGCGCAGTGACAGTTTCGTGCCAAAAGGCTTCGCCGAGGTGCGCCAAAAGCTCGCCATCTGAAACCACGTCTACTTTCAGCGCAAGGCGGAGCGGAGCCGGCGCAGTGGAAGTTTGGCTGGCTGGCGCACATCACCAAAACCTCACAATCAGCATAAACGGTGCCAATCTCCTTTGATCTGACATCAGCTGTGACGGGACAGTTGATATGGAGATATATGTATGTGCTGATTGTGATCGTAGCATTGAATTGTGTTTTTTTCGGTATTTATTGCATCGTTCATCTGCCTGACATCCCGGAAGCCTGCCTGTGAGGTTTTGGTGACGTGTCCGCACTGCTCGCTGGTCTCCGCTCCACGCCTGTCTCCTGAGCTCCGCTCCGCCTGCGGCAATAGACCTCCATGTCAGCTGTGTAAACTTTCATTACGCCGTGATTCACGCAGCGCATTTTAAAGGCAAGGACAGGGGCTCATTTGATTGGTTACATGTGAATCGGCTGTGTCAAACCCACTCCACGCCTTCTCTCCTCCCCTCCGCCGGTAGGAGGGACGGCGGAGTACTTGCGCCACCGAGAACTGCGTGCCAAACTTGGAAAATCCGCCTGGCCACACCCAGTTGGCGAAGCGCATCTGCGCTACGCCCCCGCCTCGCCAGGTCTGCGAAACTAGAGCCCTTTGGCTTAAACAACATGAAAGCATGGATCCATCCTGCCTTGTACCAATGGTTCAGGCTGCTGCTGGTGGTGTAACGGTGTGGGGGAGATTTTCTTGGCACACATTAGGCCCCTCAGTACCAACTGAGCATAGTTTAAACACCACAGCTTACCTGAGTATTGTTGTTGACCATGTTTTTTTTTTTTTGACCATGTTGACAGCTACCTCCATGTCTCAAAGCTCAGATCACCTCAAACTGGCCTCTAGAACATGACAGAGAATTCACTGCACTCAAATGGCCTCTGCAGTCACCAGATGTCAGTCCAGTAGATCACCTTTGGGATGTGGTGGAGCGGGAGAATGGCATCATGGATGTGCAGCTGACAAATCTGCAGCATCTGCGTGATGCTGTCATGTCAATATGGACCAAAATCTCTGAGGAATGTCTCCAGCAGCTATTTGAATCTATGCCACGAAGAATTAAGGCGGTTCTGAAGGTAAAATGTTGTCCAACCCAGTCCTAGCAAGGTATACCTAACAAAGGCCAGTAAGTGTATATTTTAATTTTTAAGTTAATCATTAAGGTCCCAGGGAGCCAACAGAGGGACAGCAGCAACTCTGGGACCTCAAGCCAAAGAATCTTTGATTTCACACATGAATCCTTTGATATGGTCAACCCAAAGTGCAAAACATACTAGATCACCGGAGGTTCTGGAGACATCATCAATGTCTGTCAGCTTTCCCTCCTCAAGCTCAAGACCACATCCTCCAGTCAGAACTGACACCAGTAAGAAGCAGCCTAAGAGGCAACATGATGACAAGGACGATGAAAAATTGAGGAACTCCAAAGAAGGACCAACTTCTAATGCTGTCAAGAAAACTACAAGGGCCTCAAGCTTCTGAAAAATCATCCTGTGACCTCTCCTTCAGGAGCTGAACAATATCCTGCTGTTGAGTTGCGCCTCAAAGGCCTCAGGGCAGAGGACGAGCCCAGCTGCAAAACTAAAAGTGACCAAAGACAGATGACTTCTGTCACTTTGCAGCTGGGGTCTTGCTTCTAAAAATGCAGGTGGTCTTCAGCAGCCCATGGCCAAAAGTAAATATACTTTAAGACCAAAAAAAAAAGAGAGAGAGAGAGAGAGAGAGAGGTTGCATAAAAAAACAGTGACAGCTCACAGACATACCAAGGCTAGTTTCAGCTGCCAGGCGCTCAGAGGAGCTCTGGGTAATTGACACAGGTGCTGTCAAGAAAGCAGGTGTGTTCATAAATAGGTAAATTCTATGACATCAATAATCACCTGTTTTTGATAGCTGCATTTGTGAAGTAACGTGAATTTGCTCTTGGTATATTTTTTTCCCACAGATGTGTATGTGTGTGTCTCAAAAACAAACTATTTCAATATTTCTGATCAATATAAGTGCAATAATATCTATCATCATGTCTGTCATAGAGTGTCATGTGCATGTCAATCAAATGTCAGGAGGCGCCTCACAGCTACGCGAGGCAAGTGTCAGATATAAGGCGAGTTTGACAGAGTGAGAAGGAGCATTTTCTCAAACAAACAAACAAACAAACAAACAAACAAACAAACAAAAAATAGAGGATGATCAGACTACCGTTCCTCCAAAAGACTTCAAAAACTATCATGCAGAGACAATCCAGATGGATTTGCAAGGAAATGTGGTCATTTTGCATAAACTACGTTGTGTGCTAAACGGACTTGGGCTTTTTTTTTTTCCTTTCACATTGAAATGTCCTTTGTATGGTTAAATTGTGTGGGGTTTGTTTCATTTATTTTGTTTTATTAACCTATCAGAACACATTCTAATTTAGCGCGCCAGCCTGGCAAATGTTGGCACTGGCACTTTTTCATTAATCTCAGGAGAAATTCATCTCGTTAGCCCTGACTAATTTCCTAGAGAAAAAAAGTGGACATTGATCTGGTAAAGGTTAAGAAACCCTGTTCTAATGTTCTCATATTTTAATACACAAACTTGACCTGGAATGACTATTATGAATGAATGTTGTGATTTTCAGTGACTGTTAAATAGGATGAAGTGACATCACTTAATTACTGAACCACAGGACATTATTAGTTGTCAGCACTGTAATTCATCATTAATTTCTCCAGCACCGTGTTACTGGGAGGTGAATAACGAAAGCCGTGCAGAGAAAAACGTCTTTTTTCTCCAAGTGGTCACGATTCAGATGAGTGATGTTTCTGAAATCCCACTGTATCCCAGCATATGGGGATTCCTCTTTTATTCCTTATCCCTGCACATTTTATTCATGTATCACTGTGTATTTCATTGTGTTTAATGTGCTTGCTGTAAAGCACTTTGATTTTGATAAATGTTCTAAAAATAAACTGTACTATTATCGTTACTATTAGAGCTGAAAGAGTTTGGGGCGCTCAAATTATTTTAAAAAGACTTCTGTACAGCATCACTAAGGGTGTTAAATTATCCAATTATGGGCTTCAGTTTGCTAAGTGTCTGCATCTAACTGTTGTGGGATGCAGACACTTTTTCATACTGACTCAATATGCGTGAGCAAAGTGGAGTAATGACTATTGATAGAAAAAATATTATTTAGTTAGTGTGATAAATTACTGGAGATAAATCACCATGCCACAAGCTTAGAGATGAGATTTGGTCCACAAAGCTCCCTGATGACATGTTGTCCCCCTTGCGCTTTTTTCTTTTAATTTTCCACTTGAGAAGCTTCAACGTTAGAATTTTTTTTTTTTTTTTTTTTTTTTTTTTCATATAACCAGCAGATACATATTCTTTATCTGCTGGTTGCAGCGCTTTGTGAGCGAAATATTGAAAGCCACTGTGCCATTGTTTTATGGCTGCAGCATTACATGGAATAGAAAACGCCTAATATCCTTTGCATCACTTTACACACATTCTCCCAGTTATGCAGCATGGAAATATTTTGGTGTCTTTGGAAACCATGTGATCTCCACTAGAATTTAAAATAATGTTCCGTGGGTTGAAACAAAGCTCAGCCTTGCAGCATGCATTTTTAATGACAACCGCAACCAGTGGCACTGGTGAGGCTGAGAAGGTTTTGCCTCTGAATAGATTGCTGGCTTTTTTTTTGTTTTGTTTTGTTTTTCTTTAGCCTTTCTATCAGTAAAAACTACACAATCGACACGTCTGCGCTCACTCGTGGCACCTTATTATACCCAACTGATGTCGGTATCATACAGTGCACTTGTCTATCTGAAAGCCTCAGTTGCTCTGACCGGCTGAGTGATGACAGAAATGGCGAGTGTTAGTGAGTAATAGTGTGTTCGTGTCCAGCTGACTGGCTGTGGATCATCCCCCAGGGGCGGACCGGTGACAAGAAAGTGTTACTGGAGGAACGGCTGAGAGGTCAGCTGGAGGGTCTTTAATAAGCGACCTCAGAGTCTGCGAGCAAGCACTGACCCCTGTGGGACATTCCACATGAACACACACACACACACACACACACTAAAAGTCATAATACAGAGTCTGATACTGTAGGTATTGGTTGACCTGTGGGGCACATAATAAAAAATAGCAAAATATCTACACACAGGTTGTGCTGTCCAGCTTTAAAACAGCCAGCAGCAGCTATCAAATAGCAGCAGCTGTATTATCATCATCATCATCAGCTCTTCATCGCCTTCAATCAGCAGTTGTCATGCTATAAACAACTAAAATTATGTTTAGTGAAAGCATTATACAGCATGGAGACAAATTTAAAGCAAAACGCACGTTGATAGATTTAAAAGTAACAGTATTTGTTTCTGTATTTATGGTACTTGGTCACATTTTGAAGCTCAGAATCCAAGAACTGTACCTTGAACGTCCCGGGTCACCTGGTTCTGTGCAACATGATCTCAACACACACACACACACACACACACACACACACACACACACACACAAACACTCACTCAGAAAGCAACACCAACGACAAGCTCCAGGGTAGTGTGTGTAGCCATGTTGGATAATGATGTTCTTCTGGGATTTGTCGACTTGTTGCTTATTCACTGAATATTTTGTTTGGATGCCACCTTGCGATTTTTGCAGAACGTTGAACGTAAACGCCTCAGTGCGTGTTCGGATGCCTGCACGCACAAGTTTAAACAAAGCTTTAGAGAACAGCTGCTGGTTGCCATGTCTGGATGGTTTCCACTCCCATCTCACAGGCTACCCCTATCTTGTTTTTGGCTGCAAATGTAAAAAAAAAACAAAAAAACGCTCCAGTTTATAATTCTGATAACCAGATGTGAAGGCAGCTCTGTGGCACTTCATCTGAAACCTCACATGATGTGTGGACCGACTCCTCGATGCTCGCTGTATATGCTATTTATATCTCCTGAGGAGGAGCTGTTCATTTTATTGAAGAAAAATGAACACGCATGAACACACACTCTGATTGGCTGATCATATGGATCATTATGGGGACATCTGTTTATAAGAATTCAACAACACACATCAATGCAGACATATAAAAGCCTCAATGTAAGCAAACTTTAAATTAGAATTACATCATGTATTACAGTAAAATGCAAACCAATCAATATCAATGTTCATATGATGTTGAGTGAATGAGAGTTTTGAATTGAATTGTTTTGATTCAGTTTGTCACCTAGTTTATTATATAATGTTTCATATCTTATTAGTTCATCCAGCTGTAATGCTGCAGGTTGGACTTTTAGCTCTACATACATATTTCCAGTCAGTTCTGTTGAGCATTGCAATACGTTGTGATACTGACTGTATGTACCATGACCCATGTATAGTGATGCATGTTGTATCGGGACATGCCTACCTATATATACTCATTTTCTCCAACTTACCCAAACTTACACAGGATGTTTGATACCGTTTTCACCTCAACCATTTTCGCTTCCTATGGGTAGCATTTCTATTTAGCTTAGCATAAAGACTTGAAGTCTATGGGAGTCGTTAGCCTGGGTGAAAAAAATAAACCTTGCAGCTACTCCAGAGACTTATTTACACAGCATACTATGTGTTTTTGAAATGCACACTGTGGAATTAAGAAAGAAAGAAAGAAAGAAAGAAAGAAAGAAAGAAAGAAAGAAAGAGGTTAAAGTTAATTTGTGCCAGATCCTCCTATACCTTCAAATGCATTCAGCGGTTACCCAGATTTCATTGTGCAACTTGTACAATGACAATAAAGGCTATTTGATTCACAGTTCCACCATGTAACTCTTCTTAAAACGACTTTAATTTTACTTTAAAAATCACAAGAAGTACAGATACAAAAATTCCTCGGTGTGTCCCCAGCAGGGTATTGTCTCCAGTTTTCCATGCTGACACTCTGTGGACAGTAATAGCACTTGACGAGCAGGGTCTAAAATTAAGGCATGTAAAAACAGGCTATAAAATTGTCTTAGCCAAATGTGGGTAAAAAAAAAAAAAAAAGAAATAACTGTAGCAGTTATCAGAGAGACCACCAGCCGAGTCAGCGGGTGAACTTGATCAATCAGCTTCTGTACGGGCTGTAAATACGACTGCATCCCCTCGGGTCAGGGTGAAGCCACTTCTTAATTAGCAATTACCCACTCTGGTCATTAGTATTATTATTATGAACCAACTTATGACAAAATGAAGACAAAATTAGTCGTTTTCCTTAATGAGGACCATCGAAAATGTCTTCACAAGGACAGTGCTTTCTCAGAGGTTGGTGCACACAAGTATAGCCAAACAAATACACACACACACACATACACAGTAAATCATACCAGACACTCACAGGAAAAGAGGTCTGTGGTCTCTTTTGGAATTCCTGAGGACTAGTTGCTAGGCAACCAGGGGAGTTTCTAAAAGCACTGTACCACCACTGCAGAGGGGAGGGTGGGGCATGATGGGATGTGTGTGTGTGTGTGTGTGTGTGTGTGTGTGTGTGTGTGTGTGTGTGTGTGTGTGTGTGTTGGGGTTGTGGAGGTTGTTGGCAACATTGAGACAGATTAAAAAATAAATTAAAAAAAAAAAAAAAAAGAACTAATACTGTAAGCAAACCATATGGCAAAGATGATTATGTAACCGAATCCTGAGGCTGGCATGTAACATCATCTCTATAAATATGCCCAAATCCCTGCTTTCACATGGCAGCCAAATCCGATTGGCTACAGGTGTGGGGGAATACATTTGTAAAGCAGCATAACTTACATTTGGCACCGGGTTTGCTCACCAGCGCTCTGCCAAACACGGATGGGATGACATAAATGGGAGGAATAAACAAAAATAGACACGCATTCGCAGTGTTCACCTAATGGGCGTTTGTTTAAACACGACCGCGCATCAACAGTGTGAAGCATCGAAGCATCGGCGAGCGCTTGGCTGCAATCCCTGGTCCTCACTATGTGTGTATTGATTGGGCATGCCTCCAAATGTGTATGAATGTGTGTGTGTATATGTGTATGTGTGTGTGTGCGGTCGTCTCAGTAATTGGTTTTATATCAGGACTGTCTGGGGTGATCTCGAGAGGTTAATGTCCCCAAACTTCTTCCAACTAAACTCAGATGGCCCAGACGCGCTCACCACTGACCCTGAACACATCTCCAGACAAACTCCGGCGTCCATTGCATCCCTCACTTCTGAACAAGTGAAGGCTGAAGCTTGCATCTGAGAACGAGACGGCTGCCTTTGTGCGCCGGAGCCTTGAGCAGCGGCGCTGAAAAGCTATTCAGACGAGTTACCTCGTCTGCACAAAAACGCTGCAAAGATCGGCTCTGTTTAGTGTTTTGTGACTGCAGCGTTAGTCTAACTCTGAGGGTGTAAAAGTCAACTCTGTGAGTGTTTTTTTTTTTTGCACGTTCGCACCCATCAGAGTTAATTTAACACTCGGAGGATGCTCTGAGCAAAGCTGGATCGGCTCTACGAGAGGACAATTATCTAATCAGCACTTAATGTATCTGTCACTGGAAAAATCCTAACTGTGCGGACGATTTACTGTGCAAGAGCCTTATGCACATTTTTTTAATATTTATATATGTATATAATATGATCGCGCCTTCTGTAATGTATAATGTTCTCTCATCTCAAGCAACAGGACACAGCATGGCACCAGATTGCTCTCAAAACTTGCCTGTCTGGCCCACTGCTACAGCTCTAATCTTTTTAACCCTACGTGTGCTGCAGCTCTGCTTGTGATTCTTATGCAGGCCCTTCTGTTATGAATATATTACAATGTGTGTGTCTGCGTGTGTTCTTGATGCGCAATAACAGGCTGAATTTTATAATGACATTAACCCGGGCACTACAGGAAGTTTCACAGGACAGTGTGTGCTTAAAATCATGGGAGTAAAGATCTGCGTGTTCTATACATGGCTTCGTATCTTTGCAGCTCTCAATATCAATTCAGAACATTTATCTTATCTTATTTTTTGTTTTACTGTTGAGGGCTTTTTATGACAGCAAGTATCTGTCAGTTCAAAGAACAGCCAAGGCTGCTCCTTGAACTTGAGATAGAGAGACTGGGATTCAAAAGTCTCTCTCTTTCTCTCTCTTTCTCTTTCTCTGGGTGTTTTTCAGGAGGCACAGCTCCTCCACAGGCCTCCAGGTCTGTGGAGGAGGTCTGTGTAATCTGCATTGTAAATATGAATGGCATGGACGTGTCTGATAGGATCAGTCAAGGCAAAGGAGAAACAAGCAGTGCTATAAGGCTGCAGTGTGCTAGCCAGGGGTATCAAGATGGTGCAAACTACTAACCACATGGAATGCTATAATATATAATATGTTTTTCACAAAAAAGAAAGAGATTTGTGGTTTCCATGCTGTGTTTTTTGGAATGCTTAGTGGGGATTTTTGCATTGTTATTTGATGTTGGCGTGTTCGGGGCTGAGTGATGAACACAGGTTTTGTCAGGGCTGAGTGAGGGGAAGCCCCGAGGGAGACAGACCGGGCCGTCTCGAATCCTGATTGACTAAAGAAAATACAGTTTAGAGGGGGGAAAAAAATCTATAAAGTCTTATGATTTGGAAATGCAGATTTAACCTTCTGTAAATAAATGTAAAGATGTGCATTTTGCACTTTGCAGATGTGGAATTGTTTCACCGTCATCAAGACGATGGGTGGGATGATGCTGGTGGCATTTCTTTGTTCGCTGAGTCTTATTTGGTCCATTTCTGAATGTATTACATATTCCTGATTTCATAAAAGCCTGTATATGCCACTGTTCTGCATTTTCCACTGTTTTTGTTTTATTTCGTTTATTTATTCATTGAGTCTTTCATTCATTCCTGAGGCTTTATAAAGTTTTGATCTGCTCACATCAAACAGCATAGCACTGGCGGCTCCACTGTCAAAAAAACATAAATATGTAGTTAATGTATACGGATTAGACATGTAGGAATCATTTTAAACAGATATCCATATCATTTAAGAGTGATAATGGACCACTTTCTTGTTCCCATATTTTTGGATGGAAGCTGCTGGGATTTCTATCTCTTCTTCAGAAAATTTCACAACTTTTACACCAGAAAAATTCAGTGCTCCCCCTACAATTGAATTCTTGCTCGGGTGGAAAGCCCCAGGACACAATCAGACATCAGAAATCCACTGAAATCCTTTATAAAGCAGTTCAGTTGAGTAAAATCCTCTCCCACTGCACTGAAACAACGCCTCTGGTCAGACACCTGATGTAAAAAATAATAATAACATAATGATTAGCTGCAGCGAGGAGGGATCTTCTGTCATATCAGCAGCGGGTGACATGACGAGCTGGTATCTGTCAGTATATCGGTCTTCCTCTAACAAGGTCCTGTTGGAATAGTTCAAAGAGGTTTCCTGTGTGTGTGCGTGTGTGTGCGTGTGTGTGCGTGCGTGCATGTGTGTGTGTGTGTGTGTGATATGAGAGATGATTCAGTCAGGATCTTTCCAAGCTCAGCTCAGCCTCTCCTAATAAAAGCTAGCAGAACCTGTCACCTTGGGTCTCGTCACTGATGTTCACTTGGTGTGAGCTGGTCGATGAACCGGGCTTCAGGTTTACACAGCCGTCCTGAACGCTGGAATCGCAGCGCATTTAAATTCTGTCAGTGTCTGGCTGTTTATCCCGAGGGGCTGAGCGGAGGTCTTGCAGAGTGAAATGATGGGATCAGCCAGGGAACCCTCACTGGTTTGTTCATTCATACATTTTCAAATAAACACGTGAATCACATCTATCATTACACCAGCCAGTATCAATGAATGAAGCATAATGGGTGAGTTTTTGTTTTCTTGCAATCTGTTTCAGGTGCTACTTGAATCTTTTTTTACATCAATGAATTGTCATTGATTTTTCAGCACTTGAATAATCCCCGGAAACAAACGTGCCCATTCTTCAGAGGCTGCCAATTGTCTTCACCATGGGCTCCTCTGTTTACGTAATTATAGCAAGTTATCACAGTTAATTTGACATTTGTCTTTCTGTCAAATGCTGAACAAAGCGCCTTAATATGGGAACCCGAGACATTTTGAAAAGGCTTTGACAAAACTATGTCAAAGGAGCTGAGAGACTAGATTATATTCAAGAGTCTAATCTGTGACATAACACTGGACTTGCTCCATTCATAGTGGCTAATATGATTTTTTTTTTTTATGCCAAAATATGGCAGGTAGTGCAAAGAAATGTGCTATTAAGTCTTAAAGATCGTATAGTTGCAGTTTCCTTTTTCACAACAACACTAGCAGAAAGGAATGGCATTAGAGCGCTTAGGATTTAGTCATTTTCCTCTTTAAAATCTCATAATTTACTCGTATGCTTTGATTAGACCTTTCAGTTTTATCTACTCACAGAATCATGAGGAAATCTCTTGGCTCTGCAATAAGGGCTTGGTTTACAGTTATATAATAACCAGCTGCATAATTCAATTTGAAAAACTGACGTCAGTTGACAGCAAAGTATAAACTTTGCTATTATAAAACCAAAACCAACACCCCTTTAAGTCAAATATTCAGGGAAGGTTTGAAGCGCTCGGGGTTTCCAGGCTGCAGCCTGAAGGAGCAGATTGTCAAGCTGACATGAGCCTCTGTTCTTTTCATCTTGTCACATTGTGCTCTGTAAGTGCAAATATTCAAACACTATAATCCCTTAATGCCTCTAAGTCTCTTCACACTGCAGTGCTTCTGCAGACACGAATGACTTATTTTAGGAAGTCGCTGCCACCTACTGGCAGACCTGCAGCTGTGAATTTCACAAGTACAGCAAGAGCCTGAGAGCTGATATGTAGGAGCAAGGTTGTGGACTAACAGTGCTGACCAAGACCTTGCATTACAGCAGGGAACAAAGTCAGACAAATGTATTTAGGCAGTGATAGAATAGCTGCAGGTCACAAATTTAGACTCATGATAAGGGAATGTATGCCAAGTGCCAGTTTAAAGTCAGGAATATTTTTGTTGATCTCCAAGAGGACACTGAGTCCATTTGGAGTTGCTCAAATTCTCAGGAGAATATATAAGCATGAGTTAAATTACATGAAAAACTATACATATGTGCATAAAGTTTGTTTTAAACTGTGTATTAGTCCCACTTTGTAGAAAAAGGAGGTGCATTATGTAGAAATGTGCATGTGCAGTAATAAACACAAATAAGATATTGATTACCCAGTTGAGTCCAGTAAGTAAAGACAAGACCACAGACTCAGTCTTAATTTGTTTTGTTTTTATTTCAAACAATACTCTTTGCTTTAAAAAAAATCTATTGAAAAGCATGTCATCTAAGACTTAAAACATGGAGAGACAAGAGCTGCCACCATCACCAGTCAAGGTGCGCCACACGTGCTTTAAAAAGGCCATCAAGACCGCTGACAAACACACCACAGGTGAGGGGGTTTACATTGTGGTTTAAAAAAAAAACACCTCAGGCAGCGGAGCCGCACAGTGTGCTGTCCCAAACACCCCGGCCGGGTCCTGGGACGGTGCTGTCCCTCTCTGGAGCCGCAGCGTCACACCGGCGAGGCCGCGTGCCTCCTCCTCAACGTTAACCTCGTGCCGTCTGCCCATCTCGTTCTGTCGCCAAGGCGGCCATGGTCGGTTTCCAGGTTAGCCGTCCGATTTGCCCTAAAATCAGAAAGATAAAAATATTAAAAAAAAAAAAAAAAAAAAAAAAAAAAAAAAAAAAATCCTTTATTGCTTTAAGGTGATAGGTTAATAATAATAATAAATAAAAAGTTGAAAAAGTTAAAGGGAAGTTGTTGGGAGAATTGAAAGCGTGCCAATATTTGCAGTTACAAACAGAACTCTACCAAACTCCATTCAAAAATTTGGCAATTTAATGAAAACTCGTATATAGTGAAATCTCATAAAGGTATTTCACAAATTCCCTGAATCGTTAGGAGCCGTTCTTTAAATCGGCGTAACCTACAGGCCAATAAAACACACCAGGTTGCAGTTATTTTAATAAAATGATGTATTTTGCCCTGTGACTGGCTGGGTAAATAACAGGCGAACCACACTGACTGCTGAACTCAAGGACTGGCTCCTGGGGAATCCCCTATTGTTTTAAGTCATGCCTTACGATTTATTTATTTTGCCTTGGGCCTAAACTCGATAATTTGGCTAAAAACCTTGACGGTGAGGCACAAACTATCGTCAGATTTACCTCAGCTCTCATTCCTTGGCTTTCTTCTCGCTGTTTTGGAGTTTCTCCACTATCTTGCGCTCATGTCCAGCGGGGTTTGGTCTGTTGGTGTTTTCACTGGCCTCCTTCTTTGTCCTGCCTTTCCGAGCAGCGCCACCTGTACACAACACAACCATTAAAAAATATATATATATTTATTTGTTACCCAGAAAACAAAGTTTCCCACTGCCTGTTCAAGGTCTAGTTAGCGCATTTCTGAGTTTACTGACATTTATTTAGTCGAAACTGGCAGTAGGCAGCTCTAGTGAAGCATGTTCATCATGTTAAATAAAGAACCAATAAAAATACAAACATATATATATAAACATAGAAAACGCATTGTTTCTTACTTGTATATTTGTCCGACAGGTTGTAATATTCGTATTCATCGTAATACTGGTTTTCAAAACTAGTTGGCTCCAGGTTTTTCACGTCAACGAAACTCATGTCTGCTTCAAGTCGGTGGAAGTTTGCAAAGCTTTTTAAAAAAGTGTAGAAACTCAGGAGAGAGTCGGAGCAAAGTCTGAACTTTCCGTCGAGTAAAAACAGCTGGAGCAGGAGAGCCCTCTGCTGAGTGTGTGTCTGCAGGAGAAACAAAAAGCGGTGTGTGTTTTTCTCCTCAAGTTCACCGAGTGTTTTTATAGCAGATGGCCGCTCCGCCTCCGGACACTCCCCGTCAGCTCCCTGCTCTCTCCCGGCGGAAAAGTTGCATCATTTTCAGTCAACGTTTAATCAAGGCCATCCCGAAATGTCGCTGGAGCTGCAGCCCGGGGTCACATCTGTTTGCTCTGACTGCTGTTTTCCTGCATACATAATGAATCTGTCGAGCTACTTTGAGAGCATGTTTTGTATTTTTCCACCTCCGCATTTCTGCTATCACTTTCCACCAAACTTTACAAACTTAAACTGACACTTGAGGAGAGAGTGAAGGAAAAACTGCAGACTACTAACATTATCTAGTGATTAGATTTGATTTTCATTCATTTTTTTATTATTATTATTAAATTTTGGAGAGTGTTGCTTCATCAATTTTGTGCTTTAACCGTGCTCCTGTTGTTGGAGCCCACTCCTGTGTTTTATTTCACCCTGACATAAAATTAAAAGAGTCATCATCTGGGAACAATTAAATATGGAAATTTTAAACCAAATCACAACTTAACCGCCTTATTTTTTTGTTTGTGATCAGTTTGGTGTCACTCAGACCTGTAAAGTGAAGTCCTGCATTTCACGCTTTCATCGGACATTCATAATTCCAGGTCTTTCTATCTGAAACAGATTAGATTAGATTAGGGCTAATTTAGTTATTCCCCTCCTTATCACCACCTGGAGCTCACAGCTCACCCTTCTCACGTTCACCTCACCACGCGCAGCCTTGACCTGATTTACTGCCCCCCTTTTCCAAATGACCTCATTTGGACAACCCTGCTCCCTAAAATGAGACCAGAGAAGTGTGTGTGTGTGTGTGTGTGTGTGTGTGTGTGTGTGTGTGTGTGTGTGTGTGTGTGTGTGTGTGTGTGTGTGTGTGTGTGTGTGTGTGTGTGTGTGCGTGTGTGTGTGTGCATATGTGTGTGTGTGTGTGTGTGTGTGTGTGAGTGTGAGAGTGAGTGAGAGAGAGAGAGAGAGAGAGAGAGAGAGAGAGGGAGAGAGTGTGTCATTGCTGTTGATGTATCATTGCAAGTCACTTACTCATACAATCAACATGAAACATGTCATGTGATTGCTGTGTTGGACAAACTTTGTTCCAGGCCTAAACAATATGGTTTAAAAAATCAGTAGGAATGACTATTTTAGGGTCATCATTTTCATTTTCACTTAAAACTATTATAGTGATGATGATGTGATTTTTGCTAGTTTCTAAACCAAACAAACACCTGTCCTTACATCTGGAAAATATGAGTTATGGACCAAAGGGCATTTCTTCAGCACCACAACACTTTGTGATTTTATTGTACATTTTACTTTTTTTTTTTTTTATCAAAAACTGCAACTTCTACAGTTTGGATATTGCACTTGGCTCATATGGTGATGTATGAGTGCTACTTTGGATGTGCAATGTGCCAAACAAATGAGCCAAAGCTCTTTTGGTCTGTCACTAACTTAGCCATGGACCAAAATTGATGTAGGACAAAAACCTGTTTGATTTATATACAAGAGTTTCCTCAGTGGTTTCTTCAGTTAAAAGAGAATATGACCCAAAATATCACTGAGAGTAAAATGTGAAAGTAAAAGTTAGTTTGTGTACAAGAAACTGAAACTCAGCGTGACAGGAGCTTGGCCAGTGTTGCTCAAACAGAGCAATAGTCATTTTATGAGCAACTTTATTAACATTTCATTTTTGCATTGCATGACTTACATGTAGAAGCACAAAGTGTTTGCCTCGAGCACGACTGTGAAATCAAAACTGACTTTTTGGAGTGGTGAGTTGATACAACTGGAGCAGCTGCATCAGCCAAGAAAATGGGGAAGAATCACATAAAAACAGACATATTTCTGGTGTATATGTTAGTTATGGTATACATAATGATGAGTTATACACTGCCTAAACTCTGAGTCACTTTTTCACCATGTAATCCTACAATCATCTGGGGGGATTTCAAAATGTCTGAAGTCTGAGGTCACTGTAAATATGTACACATATTTGAAGAAAGTCTGACTGTGGTCGCCGCTCCACTCATTCTCACGTCACGCTGTAATTACAGGCTGCTCAAAATGTTTCCAGTGGCAGAATATAGCTCACAGGTCATCCAGTATGATCTTTTTTTTTTTTCCTTTTACTCCAAATGGCCAGGAAATTTAGGTTTTAGTGACGGGTTACAGCAGCAGCATAGTTTACAAATTTCCTAGAAACTGTGATGTTCACTGTGCTACACCTATCCAGACTGACACACACACATACCAGCTGCAGCTGAACAATAGGACAAGACATATTCAGCTGCCTGTGGCCCAGTGAGGCGCCATCATACACACTCAAAAACACTATGTATCCCCTAAAGCATCATAAGTAAATTATGAACACACTGTGATGTTTGGTATAGGCCATTATTATTATAATCCAAGTTTAATAATAGGTTTTTATCAGTTTTAGTCAATTTGACTCCAGTAATTTAAACCTCCAGAAAATAATTTTGATAAAAATTGTTACCTAAGTTTATGTGTAAGGTATTTTGTGTCTATTTGACTACCTAAATAGCTCTTAAAATAAAACATAATCTCCCCTCTGATACATAAAATTTCTGGTGGGACTCATGTTTTCCTTCCCAAATGTCACATTAACTCACTACTATGGGTGTGGTTATGTTTGTTTAGGGCCCTAAAGCAAAGAGAAGCATTTTCAAGATTATAAATGGCAGCATATAGCTCCTCAGTGTCTTCCAAAACAACTAAAACAAATTTGTGTAAAATAATTATGTTTCTAATATGTTTTATAAAGCTAAAAACAAAGCCTGGGATCAAATTGACACCAAAGAAACACTGATTAGTACCAAATGTGTTCAGGGCATTAAAAACACATCATCATGATAATTTCATTTTTACTCACTTGTTCCCATTATATTAAGAAAAGTCATGAAATATGAAGCCAAAAAAAAAAAAAAAAAGATGATATTTACACAGTTAGAGGTGTTAAACATTGAATGAGGTCAAAGATAAGGGTTAGCAAACAAAATGTGCAAAACTGTAGAGGCTTTATTACTCCTACTGCTACTATAATTGACCTATAAAGCATTAAAATGACATGCAGTTATTAGTATTGAACTGAATGTAATTTTATGATTTTATTGATAAGCATGTTGAAAGAAACGTTTATGTTTCTCATGGGTTTATGATGTGTTTATTATGATGCATTATAGCTGAGTTTGAGCTGTGTAACCATGTGCTCATACAGGGAGGGAGCACAGTGTTTTGTTTTGGAGCTGTGGCTTTCTCTTCCCAGAGTGACTCCTCCGGCAGGCTGGAATATTCCATGAGCGACCTCTGAGTTTACGTGACATCAGTGTGTGCAAGTGAGACGTGCTGGGAGCGGGCGTCCAGCGCCGAGGAAGAGTCCTGTCTCACTGACTCACCGCCTGCCACAAGCATGGCCTCCAGTCCCTCTGCCAGGCGGAGGCACAGCCAGCCAAGCACAAGGCGTTTTCAAAGCCACCTCAGTCACTGTTTCTCTGTCCTCCTCCAGGCAGTGAGTGTACTGTCATGTTGCACTGTGTTTTCCATCACTTCCTCTAGATTACCTTTGTTTTCTTAGGGATGTTTTCGTCTCTCTCTTCATCCCTCCTGGCTTTCGCCTCTCCCTCGATCTCTCTCTGGCCACACTCTCCACCACATGGGCCTCTGTACAGTAAATATTTGCTGAAATATGAGCCCGCCCTTCTGAGCTGTAACAGTGTGTTCTCAATACTGTCTGTAGCTGCACACACACACACACACACACACATACACACACACACGTTTCAAGGCTATAAAGCACCATGTACACACAACTATAAACCTGGCTGCAGATAAGAGCCATGTGTCTGTGAATATTGACCTCTGCTGTATCTCCAAGTAAACACCCTAGTCTTTGCCCTACCACACACACACACACACACACACACACACACACAAACACAACTTAGGCTTTATCTCTTCATTCATTCTTATCTGCAACCCCATTTGTAAAGTCACATTGCTTAATTTAAGATGATCAGTCTGTTTCCACATGCCTCAGCTCAATAACAACACAAAGCGATCTTACAGTCTGACTCAAGTTTATGTTTACAACAGAACTACATCCTGAATCTGCTTCCTCACAAATGTGCTGACTAGACGCCTCACTCCTAGCTCTGTTCCAGATGTGTGTTTGTGAAGTTCATCTGAGGACTGTCTTGGATGGTGAAACAGCTTTTACACGCCTTCACACTGCAGAACCACAGCTTATATCCTTGCATACAGTATTCTGAGAACTGGGCATGTTCAAAGCACAGCGGTTAATAATTAACACGCAGGATGTTTTCATTGTTAGCGGTGTCGTCTGGGTGTGTTGCAAACGCCATCCTGTTTGTGCAACTACAATGCTATTAAAACAACAGCAACGGTACCTAAATTAAGTACAAGTTGCTGGTTACATAATTATATTCTCTTTCTTCACTTCTGTATTTCATGTTAGTCCCAAATAGTCCAGTCATTTTATGAAAAAACCTAGGACAAATTGCAAGAGAAGCAAACTCAACTGATTTTGTATCCTCAGTTTGTCCTGAGTGAGGGGAAAAAAAGTCCCAGGAAATCCCATTGGTGGAAAGTTTTGAAAATCACCTATTTATGACCACATATTACAAAAAAACACTGTTTTTAACACACAGGGGAATGGGGTTCAAAATTTTACTTTCAGATATCACTATAAAAATTCATAAGTTGATTACACACACAAAGACAAGAAAAAAAGTCAATTACAAGTTCTTTGAATTATTCTGTTTACACATGCATATCACACATCATCTGATTTGATATGGGCTAATAAGGAATATAAGGAATAAATGCCAGAACAGATATTTAAACAGTGAATTAAAAGGTTACTATATATATAGTAACCTTTTAATTCACTGTTACATAGTAACCTTTTAATTCAAGGTTACTATATATATAGCAACCTTTTAATTCATTGTTTAAATGTCTCTTCTGGCATTTATTCCTTATATTCCTTATTAGCGCATATCAAATCAGATAATGTGTGATATGCATGTGTAAACAGAATAATTCAAAGAACTTGTAATTGACTTTTTTTCTTGTCTTTGTGTGTGTAATCAACTGGTGAATTTTCATAGTGATATCTGAAAATAAATTTTGAACCCTTTCCCCTGTGTGTTAAAAACAGTGTTTTTGGTATTATACGGTCATATAGAGGTGATTTTCAAAACTTTCCACCAATGGGATTTCTTGGGACTTTTTTTCCCTCACTCAGGACAAACTGAGGATACAAAATCAGTTGAGTTTGTTTCTCTTGCAATTTGTCCTAGGTTGACCCCAATTTTGGCCTAAAATTACTGGACTAAAAACACTGAAACGCGTTTCGTACCCAGGAGTTTATTTTGAAAGTTTTGACTGGAAACTCCATCGTCTTCTCCGGCTAACTTGACGCTTGTCAGTGGAAGCTAATCTAGTCTATGTAACTAGCCGACAATAAATCAAAACTTATACGGTAGGCACCTTTATGGAATATGTTTGGAGACAGACAAAGCATGTTAGTTAACGATACTAATATAGCTAATACACAGCTAACGGTTTAAGTCATACAAAAATCAGATCGGGTTCGCTAAACAAGCTAGCTAGCTAACATCCGCTAGCTGAGCGTACTGTTTGCTAACCCGCCATTCAGTTATTCATTTTTCTGGACATTTTGCGGCCTGATTTCTGCAGGAATCATAACCTTATAATAACTTAAACGACTTCAAGGTCAGTTATCCGAGAATATGCATCTCTCCTGCATCTAGCCAACTCAACGATATCTTTATTGTCGGCAGGTTGATGTAAAATTCGCGCTCCTCTCCAGCATGGAGAGAGCCTGACAACTGTTCCGTTTGAAAATCGATAATTTAAAGATTCTCTGTCTATCGCCAAATGTACATATCAGCTAGGACGTGACTTTAGACCTATCCCGAATTATTACAAGCCAGTCTTCAATTCGGCGTACACAGAGTACACCAAGCAGGTCTGTCTTCAATTAAATATCAATTTTTATATTTGGTCAGACTGCTATTTCTGTGGCGATCCTCCACCAGAATACACCACGAGGGGCGGGACCGGCCACTGTAAACAAATCCCAACATTGAGATTTTATAAGAATTTACCTGTTGCTTTGTGGACTATTTGTTGGCCGAACTCACCATTTTTTTCTAAACTTTCAGAAAAGGTTGTTAGTTGCGTTTTAGAGAGCATGCAGCTTTGCCAATAACCAGTTTAACTTTAAACTGATGGGTTTTTTAAGTAGACCAAGGCGATTGGGTATTGTAATAGGACAGAATATGAATGGCAAAACCAAACTTTGTTGCTTCATTCCTAGTTACAGACATGTCAGCTGATACCAAAATTGCAGAGCTACTGACAGAGCTGCATCAACTCATCAAACAAACTCAGGTGAGTACAGGGAAACCTTAAGGTGTCTCTGTAACTGACTAGGGTGGGTATCTACAGTATATTTAGTTTATTATTACCCAGGTATGACTTTGTACATAAATACAAAATAGACAACCAAATTCAAATAAACCCTGTTGCTCTCTTTCAGGAGGAGAGGTCACGCAGTGAACACAATCTGCTCAACATTCAGAAAACACATGAAAGGATGCAGACAGAAAACAAAAGTCAGTTGCTGTGTTTGTTACACTTTTATCTTCAAAAACTGTTGTTGCATTTGAAGTTGCATTTCTGGCCATTTGAGTGTGTGCATGGCATAGGTTTTTGATGTGACTGCCCAGCCTCACTCCAGACATTTTCCCCTCATCTCAACAGACAGACAGTTTTTTAAAGTTTGTAATATTCATTTTAATGTATTTTATCTATAATATTCTTGTTTCAACTGTTTTTCTCATCCTCTATTGTCTGTTTAGTGTATTTAGGTGAGACTCCTCTGTAAGACTCTTTTTAATTTCACTTACTTGTGTAAAACAGATGTGTTGCAGAAATTTCTGCTTCCTCAGTTATACTTTGCCTTTCCATACATTGTTATTGGGTGAACCTGTACCAAAATGCTGCATTATACAATTATCTTGCCATTTACAGTAGAGGTCAGTAGGTTTGATATTTCCAGGGTGTCTAGTGACCTTTACAACTCCACGAAATGATAATTACACCTGTAGAAAAACAAGTTCAGCACTGTTTTGCACATGTGCCTGAGTTCTATTCATTGTAACCCCCCAGTTATCACTATTATATGCCTCCAGATTTATTTATAATCACAGGTGCCTAATTACATGCACTGTTTTCGTGTTTCTTCCAGCCTCGCCGTACTACAGGACCAAGCTGAGGGGACTGTACACCACAGCTAAAGCAGATGCTGAAGCAGAGTGCAGGTGAGTGGCTGCAGAAGTCACATACAGACATTACCACTAGAGTGACATACTGTAAGCCCCGACTGAGCAGGAGTAGCGTGACTGGAGGCAGTCATGTAATAAAAATGTAACTGGTGTAATTCAGTGATTTAAATCCCCTGCAAAAGATCATTTGTATTCACTGCAGGGTGCACATCTCCAAAAGAGTTATATTTATAAGAAGAATAATGTACTGTCAACAAACCACTGAGTCCTCTGTCAGCTCCAGGGCAGTCTGGGTCGACAGTCAATGGGCCTCATTCACAAACTGTTCTTAAGGTGAAATGTCCTCTTAAAACTCACTCAAGAAGTTTTCACAAAGCTTCTGACACACCCCAGTGTTTCCTTATTTGGGATTTGGAAAAGAAAAGAATCGATGCACACTCAGGAGCACTCTTATACATCTTACATACATTTGAGTGCTGACATGTTTTTTTTTTTTTTTCAAAATAATTGGTGCATGCAGTTTCTTCACTTCTAAAGTTGTATAATATTACAGGATTTAAGTTCAAGTATTCTATTTTATAATTTATAATTTTTTAATTTTTTTTTTTTAAATCTTTATTTTACAAAGCATCATGGTTTTTACAATAAATTCAGAGATGTGAACTGCGTTAACACTTACATTCATTCAATATTTTTTTGCTTCAGATTTGAGATCAAACTTCTTTTTACTTTGTCAGTTGGGCACCATGCTCCGGATACAACATTCGCTGAATGACTAATAGCATCTCATGCATCTTATTCTTCCTGTTGCGTTATCTTCTGCTGACTCTGCCAGACATGACAGCTTGTTTGGTGTTCCCTTCCTGCAGCAGACCTCCGCATAACAACTGTTAGGTTTTTAACATTTGGAGTGTGTCTCTCTCCACTCCCGCTTTACACTTTCCTTTGGGCGTTCTTGACTTTTCGCAATCAATTCCTCTTTGCCCTGCAGTCTCATGCTCTTTTGTACTAATTAGGATCAACTGGCACGCTCGTTCAGTTTACGAGGACAGTGGATTCATCATTATAAGAACGCAAGTGCAAACATTTTATTCAGTTTTAGACCCTGTCATGAATCTTACGTGGACATTGCTCAACAGCAAATATAAGAAAATACCCATCATTAAGATGGCCTTGTGAGTTTTGTGTTTTAAAAATTTTGAAAGTGTATTTCCAAAAATGAATGGCATTGGCAATGGATGTTACTCTGGGGAATATCTGAGTATGAGATTCATCTTGTCCAGGTTGTTCACTGAAACTACTTGATGTTACATCATCCAGGCCGCTCTGTAACACTAATCCTGTCCAAACAGGGCTTTTACACCGGGGCCTCTTGTAGTCATCCCATAATCACAAAAATGTTTAGCATTTTCATTGTCGCCTGGAGCGCTGCAGCATGTTCAGGGCACCCAAGAAAAATCCCATTTGACATGTTGGCTGGTTTTTATTTCCCTGTTTTCACAGCATTCTGCGTCATGCTCTTGATAAAATCGCAGAGATCAAATCTTTATTGGAGGAGAGGCGAATAGGTACGTGTGTGTGTGTGTGTGTGTTGGTAAGGTGTTTCATATTTATGAAATCTGCCTTGTATAACTTGGTTGGGAATTGTTTTGTTGTTGTTTTTTCAAAATCTATCAAACAAGGAAAAAATGGATGGAAATAAAAAAAAAATGTACAGAAAAATGTTCCTCCTTCGTTATTGCAAAAAATAGTTGCAGTTGGTTTAGCAGATTTATTTAGATGAATTAACTATGATTCAAAAGACTCAAGATTCAACAATAAACAGCCGTGGAAATGCATCAAATGAATAATGTGTGATTGGCCCAGAAATGTCATAACTGCTGTCCCTCTCATGTATCTGGTGCCTGTTGTGGCTGTATGAAGATAAATATGACATAAGAGTTAATTATTGAGAGACTCTTTTTTTCTCTGATGAATGTTTCTCCGATATTCAAGATGCCTGTTTATTTGTTGACAGAAGTGCATTTGCATTTCCTTTTTTGTGACATTTCCAAAGTTTGTGACAAATTTGTGCATTGCAGTTGGATGGAAACAGTTTATGGTCCAATTTAAAGCGACTCCTGTGTTTTTTTTTTTCCCTCTTCTCATTGCCTGTCGTGCCCCAGCTGCTAAGATGGCAGGAGTTTACAGTGACAGCGATCCTCCCAGGAAGACGATGAGACGCGGTGTCCTGATGACTCTCCTGCAGCAGTCGGCCATGACGCTCCCTCTGTGGATCGGCAAGCCAGGGGACAGGTAGCCGTCAGGATTCATGTTTTCATGCTGAACGTCTTTAACCCCCCATGTTAGTGTTTTTGCATGCCGCTTTAAGGAAACTGCAGCTGTTAAAAGGTCATGTAAATAACAATGTATCTTTTATCAAAACACATTTAAGCAAATACTGACTGTGGCGCTTTCAAACTTTCTATATTCAACTAGGGATGCAAGATAATATCAGCACATAATCCTAATCAGCTGATATCAGCTTTGAAAATAAAAAATCTGTCGTGGCCTGAACTGAAAATCTCTGCTGAAAAATGTTACATTAAAATAAATATTACATGTTTTCGATAACCTAAGTATAAAGTAGTTTTCTTATTTTGCTCAGTTAGTGTGTACGTTTTGAAAAGCGTATTTAGGGCCCGAGCACTGGAACAGTGCGAAGCCCTATTGTTTTTGTAGTGTTTTTAGGGCCCGAGCACTGGAACAGTGCGAAGCCCTATTGTTATTGCTTCGTTTTTTTTTCTTCTTATTATTATCTCGTGTCATTAGGCCTTAATTTGACCCCCTAAACATGCTCAAAAACTCACCAAATTCGGCACGCAGGCCAGGTCTGGTGAAAAATTTGATAAAATGGACAAACGGACCCCCTAAGTGCAAAAATGGGCTCGGTAGCGCCACCTAGGCACACAAAGGCAGCCGCTGTGGCCCACAGGAATGTGATAGAAAGACCAAACCACTGCCGAAATGTAGGTCTCATCAACCCCTACAATTCACGCGCTGACACCCCCGACCTAAAACCAACAGGAAGTCCGCAATTTGCGTTTGAACATCACGTTCTCGCCCAAAATTCCGCTTTGAACAAAATCTATCTCCTCCCAGGCCGTAAATGTCAGCGGCTTGAAAATTGCACAGATGACAGAGGACAGAGTGCTGAACAAAAGTTCTGAAGGATTTCGTCATTACTCGATTCGTTTGGATGTGATAACACCTCCAAGTCGGAGGGGCCAGAACCAAAATCTCATTTTTTCCCATGGACTTTGGTGTGAAGAGGCTGACTTTTGGCACTAATTAGGCCCCTGCAGTGTAAAGTAAAAGTCTGACGGCTTTGAAAACTATGCAGATGGAAAGAGGACGGAAATTCCTACAAAAATATGAAGTTTTGATGTGGATTGGACCAAGTTTGTGGGAGCTATGAAGAGTTTTCAAACATTTTTGACTCTGGTGTGCTCTGCTCTGCACTCTGCCTGGACATGTGACTCACTCTAGCTGCCTCAGGAATGCGCAATACACACCCATTGTAAAAGCTCAGAGGGAGCAGAAAACACTCTCAAACTAAAACTGCCATAACTAAAAAACGGTAAAAGATAGCAAAATCATGTAAATGGGAGATTTATAGATCCGAGTCTCGTGACTCGTTTAAGCTTTGAATCAAGTCTGTAACTCAAACGGTGACCGAGCTGTGACACCTCAAACAGGGGTGGGTTTTCTGGATTTCTCCACTGGATTGAATGAGGATTTCTCTGTCTGCCTGCATTTTGGTGTGATCATGCCACAGCTGCCAGTACTCAAGTCAGTCACACACTAGGACATGCTAAGGGCGCCATCTGCTGGTGGGGCGCTGCTCGTGGCCAGAGGGACACCAGCAGCGAATGTACTACCAGTGGGTTTTTGTTGGCGTCGTGTGTGTGTGTGTGCACGTGTGTGTGTGTGTGCACGTGTGTGTGTGTGCACGTGTGTATGTGTGTGTGTGTGTGTGTTTGTGTGTGTTTGTGTGAGTGAGTGAGTGAGTGAGTGAGTGAGTGAGTGAGTGTGTGTGCCTGCATTTTGGTGTGATCATGCAGCAGCTGCCAGTAGTCCTGTCGGTCACACACTAGGACTTCCGCGGCCTTTCAAAATAAAAGCCCAAAACTCTTTCACAATAAAAGCACCGAAAAATACCCTTAAAACTGGAACACACGGACGAATTGTCTGCGCTTCGACACGCGCGGCGTCCCCGACGTGCAGGGGGGGGCGAGGGCCCGTCCAACGCTGCTTGCAGCTTTAATTTTCTTCTCCTTCTCCTTTCTTATTATTATTACGTCTAAGTAACCCTTAATTTGACCCCCTAAACATGCTCAAAAACTCACCAAATTCGGCACGCAGGCCAGGTCTGGCGAAAAATTTGATAAAATGGACAAACGGACCCCCTAAGTGCAAAAATGGGCTCGGTAGCGCCACCTAGGCACACAAAGGCAGCCGCTGCGGGCCACAGGAATGTGATACAAACACCAAACCAACGCCGAAATGTAGGTCTCATCAAGCCCTACAAATCACGCGCTGACACCCCCGACCTAAAACCAACAGGAAGTCCGCAATTTCCATTGGAATGTTCACGTTCACACCCAAAATTCCGCTTTGAACAAAATCTTTCTCCTCCCAGGGCGTAAATGTCAGCGGCTTGAAAATTTAACAGATGACAGAGGACACAGTGCTTAACAAAAGTTGCTAAAGACTTGTTATTAATTCAAATCGTTTGGATTTTATAAGCCCTCCAAGTCGGAGTGGCCAGAGCCAAAACCTCATTTTTTCCCATGGAGTTTGGTATGAACAGGCTGACTTTTGGCACTAATTAAGCCCCTGGAGTCTAAAGTAAAAGTCTGACGGCTTTGAAAACTATGCAGATGGAAAGAGGACAAAAATTCCTACAAAAATATATAGTTTTGATGTGGATTGGACCAAGTTTGTGGGAGCTGTGAAGAGTTTTCAAACATTTTTGACTCTGGTGTGCTCTGCTCTGCACTCTGCCTGGACATGTGACTCACTCTAGCTGCCTCAGGAATGCGCAATACACACCCATTGTAAGAGCTCAGAGGGAGCAGAAAACACTCTCAAACTAAAACTGCCATAACTCAAAAACGGTAAAAGATAGCAAAATCATGTCAATGGGAGATTTATAGATCCGAGTCTCGTGACTCGTTTAAGCTTTGAATCAAGTCTGTAACTCAAACGGTGACCGAGCTGTGACACCTCAAACAGGGGTGGGTTTTCTGGATTTCTCCACTGGATTGAATGAGGATTTCTCTGTCTGCCTGCATTTTGGTGTGATCATGCCACAGCTGCCAGTACTCAAGTCAGTCACACACTAGGACATGCTAAGGGCGCCATCTGCTGGAGGGGCGCTGCTAGTGGCCAGAGGGGCACCAGCAGTGAATGTACTACCAGTGGGTTTTTGTTGGCGTCGTGTGTGTGTGTGTGTGTGTGTGTGTGTGTGTGTGTGTGTGTGTGTGTGTGCGCACGTGTGTGTGTGTGTGTGCACGTGCGTATGTGTGTGTGTGTGTGTGTGTGTGTGTTTGTGTGAGTGAGTGAGTGACTGAGTGAGTGAGTGAGTGTGTGTGCCTGCATTTTGGTGTGATCATGCAGCAGCTGCCAGTAGTCCTGTCGGTCACACACTAGGACTTCCGCGGCCTTTCAAAATAAAAGCCCAAAACTCTTTCACAATAAAAGTACCGAAAAATACCCTTAAAACTGGCACAAACGGACGAATTGTCTATGCTTCGACACGCGCGCCGTCCCCGACGTGCACGGGGGGGCGAGGGCCCGTCCAACGCTGCTTGCAGCTTTAATTTATGTCTGCATCTGCCAGTGGGCCTTCACAATAAAGCATAATAATATGTTAATTTCACTACAGGAGAGACTTGATGTGGTGGAAAAAAATGAGCATATATTGCTATTGGCATTGGCAATCGACCAAAAGAGCTGGGAAATATCAGCATATCTCATATTGGGAAAAAAAAAAACAGTATTGTGCATTATCCTATTCTCAACCGTACAGCTATTTCTCTTTATCTTCTTCACTTTCTCCCTTATGATTCCTTCTGTTAAATGCTCTCTCTGACCCCCAGTCCTCCTCCCCTGTGCGGAGCGACGCCAGCCAGCAGCGACTATGTGGCCAAGCAGGGGGATAAGGTCGCGGCGAGAGTGAAGGCTGTGGACGGAGACGAGCAGTGGATCCTGGCTGAGGTCGTCAGCTACAGCCACTCCACCAACAAGTACGCTTTTAAAAATAACCACCAAAAAAACTCCTGTGGACTCGATTAGAATAAAAGAGTCAGAAAGTCCTGATTCAGACTTGGATTTTGAGATATTATTCTTTTTATCATGCAGAAAATAGGCCATTGTGGAAAAGACATAATGTGACACCAGTTTGGATTTGGTGGGAAATCTGCCGAATCGCTTTATAGCACAATACAGGAAGAGCGCACCATTCCTCCATAGCAAATGCAGAAAAAGTTTCAGAGTTTCTGGAAGCTTCTGGCTGAGGGTGGAAGGAGTGAAACATGCTGATCCTTTTCAGCAGAGACCAAGAGAAAACCTTTGACCACAAAAAAGCAAACTGAGCAACAGGAAGCACCAGGGTTTACTAGAAATGTGTTTATTTTGAGAAACAGTTGTACAAACACCACCGCTGACATGAAGTAGACGTCAGCAGACCTTTTTAGGGCCCGAGCACTGGAACAGTGCGAAGCCCTATTGTTATTGTAGTGTTTTTTTCTTTTTCTTTTTCTTCTCCTTTCTTATTAGGGCCCGAGCACTGGAACAGTGCGAAGCCCTATTGTTATTGTAGTGTTTTTTTCTTTTTCTTTTTCTTCTCCTTTCTTATTATTATTACGTCTAAATAACCCTTAATTTGACCCCCTAAACATGCTCCAAAACTCACCAAATTCGGCACGCAGGCCAGGTCTGGTGAAAAATTTGATAAAATGGACAAACGGACCCCCTAAGTGCAAAAATGGGCTCGGTAGCGCCACCTAGGCACACAAAGGCAGCCACTGCGGCCCACAGGAATGTGATAGAAACACCAAACCAATGCCGAAATGTAGGTCTCATCAAGCCCTACAAATCACGCGCTGACACCCCTGACCTAAAACCAACAGGAAGTCCAGAATTTGCGTTGGAATGTTCACGTTCTCGCCCAAAATTCCGCTTTGAACAAAATCTCTCTCCTCCCAGGCCGTAAATGTCAGCAGCTTGAAAATTTAACAGATGACAGAGGACACAGTGCTGAACAAAAGTTGCTAAAGACTCCGTCATTACTCGATTCGTTTGGATTTTATAAGCCCTCAAAGTCGGAGTGGCCAGAGCCAAAACCTCATTTTTTCCCATGGAGTTTGGTGTGAAGGGCTGACACTTGGCACTAATTAAGCCCCTGGAGTCTAAAGTAAAAGTCTGACGGCTTTGAAAACTATGCAGATGGAAAGAGGACAAAAATTCCTACAAAAATATGTAGTTTTGATGTGGATTGGACCAAGTTTGTGGAAGCTGTGAAGAGTTTTCAAACATTTTTGACTCTGGTGTGCTCTGCTCTGCACTCTGCCTGGACATGTGACTCACTCTAGCTGCCTCAGGAATGCGCAATACACACCCATTGTAAGAGCTCAGAGGGAGCAGAAAACACTCTCAAACTAAAACTGCCATAACTCAAAAACGGTAAAAGATAGCAAAATCATGTAAATGGGAGATTTATAGATCCAAGTCTCGTGCCTCGTTTAAACTTTGAATCAAGTCTGTCACTTAAACGGTGACCGAGCTGTGACACCTCAAAAAGGGGTGGGTTTTCTGGATTTCTCCACTGGATTGAATGAGGATTTCTCTGTCTGCCTGCATTTTGGTGTGATCATGCAGCAGCTGCCAGTACTCAAGTCAGTCACACACTAGGACATGCTAAGGGCGCCATCTGCTGGAGGGGCGCTGCTAGTGGCCAGAGGGGCACCAGCAGCGAATGTACTACCAGTGGGTTTTTTGTTGGCGTTGTGTGTTTGTGTGTGTGTGTGTGTGTGTGTGTGTGTGTGTGTGTGTGCACGTGTGCGTATGTGTGTGTGTGTGTGTGTTTCTGTGAGTGAGTGAGTGAGTGAGTGAGTGAGTGAGTGTGTGTGCCTGCATTTTGGTGTGATCATGCAGCAGCTGCCAGTAGTCCTGTCGGTCACACACTAGGACTTCCGCGGCCTTTCAAAATAAAAGTCCAAAACTCTTTCAAAATAAAAGCACCGAAAAATACCCTCAAAACTGGCACAAACGGACGAATTGTCTACACTTCGACACGCGCGCCGTCCCCGACGTGCACGGGGGGGCGAGGGCCCGTCCAACGCTGCTTGCAGCTTTAATTATTATTACGTCTAAATAACCCTTAATTTGACCCCCTAAACATGCTCCAAAACTCACCAAATTCGGCACGCAGGCCAGGTCTGGTGAAAAATTTGATAAAATGGACAAACGGACCCCCTAAGTGCAAAAATGGGCTCGGTAGCGCCACCTAGGCACACAAAGGCAGCCACTGCGGCCCACAGGAATGTGATAGAAACACCAAACCAATGCCGAAATGTAGGTCTCATCAAGCCCTACAAATCACGCGCTGACACCCCTGACCTAAAACCAACAGGAAGTCCAGAATTTGCGTTGGAATGTTCACGTTCTCGCCCAAAATTCCGCTTTGAACAAAATCTCTCTCCTCCCAGGCCGTAAATGTCAGCAGCTTGAAAATTTAACAGATGACAGAGGACACAGTGCTGAACAAAAGTTGCTAAAGACTCCGTCATTACTCGATTCGTTTGGATTTTATAAGCCCTCAAAGTCGGAGTGGCCAGAGCCAAAACCTCATTTTTTCCCATGGAGTTTGGTGTGAAGGGCTGACACTTGGCACTAATTAAGCCCCTGGAGTCTAAAGTAAAAGTCTGACGGCTTTGAAAACTATGCAGATGGAAAGAGGACAAAAATTCCTACAAAAATATGTAGTTTTGATGTGGATTGGACCAAGTTTGTGGAAGCTGTGAAGAGTTTTCAAACATTTTTGACTCTGGTGTGCTCTGCTCTGCACTCTGCCTGGACATGTGACTCACTCTAGCTGCCTCAGGAATGCGCAATACACACCCATTGTAAGAGCTCAGAGGGAGCAGAAAACACTCTCAAACTAAAACTGCCATAACTCAAAAACGGTAAAAGATAGCAAAATCATGTAAATGGGAGATTTATAGATCCAAGTCTCGTGCCTCGTTTAAACTTTGAATCAAGTCTGTCACTTAAACGGTGACCGAGCTGTGACACCTCAAAAAGGGGTGGGTTTTCTGGATTTCTCCACTGGATTGAATGAGGATTTCTCTGTCTGCCTGCATTTTGGTGTGATCATGCAGCAGCTGCCAGTACTCAAGTCAGTCACACACTAGGACATGCTAAGGGCGCCATCTGCTGGAGGGGCGCTGCTAGTGGCCAGAGGGGCACCAGCAGCGAATGTACTACCAGTGGGTTTTTTGTTGGCGTTGTGTGTTTGTGTGTGTGTGTGTGTGTGTGTGTGTGTGTGTGTGTGTGTGTGTGTGTGTGTGCACGTGTGCGTATGTGTGTGTGTGTGTGTGTTTCTGTGAGTGAGTGAGTGAGTGAGTGAGTGAGTGAGTGTGTGTGCCTGCATTTTGGTGTGATCATGCAGCAGCTGCCAGTAGTCCTGTCGGTCACACACTAGGACTTCCGCGGCCTTTCAAAATAAAAGTCCAAAACTCTTTCAAAATAAAAGCACCGAAAAATACCCTCAAAACTGGCACAAACGGACGAATTGTCTACACTTCGACACGCGCGCCGTCCCCGACGTGCACGGGGGGGCGAGGGCCCGTCCAACGCTGCTTGCAGCTTTAATTACCATTTGTTTTTGATAATTGCACCAAGGTGTCACAATTATTTTCATTGTCAGACAGTTTCAAAAATGACTTCTTGTGTCTTTCCTTCTTCTAGATATGAAGTGGATGATATTGATGAAGAAGGCAAAGAGTGAGTCAGCTTTAATCATTTCATATTCTCCATTTCCAACCGCTCATCATTACTGACATCTGTTCTGTACTCTTGATGTTCAGTCATTTCTTTTTTTCCCCTTTCTGTTTTCTGTCTCTCAGTGTTTATCCTCCTGCCTTTATCCACAACATCCTTTCTTCCAGTTTCCCACTCCCTCCTTCGTGTGGTTTCCCTCTCTGTCTCCGTTACCCTGTCAGTCTCTTTGGGTCACATTTTCAGTTAACCATTTCTTGTTGGAATAAACTGATGTATTTGCTGTTTGCTGCTGGCCTCTTAATTAGAAAGCTAAAAATGTCCAGTCGTCCACTTCTGATATGATGGAGGTTCCTCCTTCACCATAGCTCTGAAATAATGTATATTTTTATTTTTCTGTCAGACAGCTGACTAGAGAAGTCAGTCATGTGGTGTGGGAAAAGCCCACAGAGCTGCTCACTCTGTCTGAAAGAATTTGACTGCTCTGGGTTTCCATGAAGAGCTTTGGTATCCCATGGTGGTCTAAACCACTGATTCCCAAACCAGTCCTCAAGGACCTCTTGTCATGTAGGTTTTTGTTTCAGCTCTTCTCTGTCACACTTGATCCATTTAAGGGCTTCATGCTGATTGGTTGAAACAGATCTGTCTGAACAAGGCGTGTATGAAGGTGTGAGGGCCTTAACTGAATCAGGCGTGCAAGAGTAGAGCTGGAATAAAAAACCTGCAGGGAGTCCTTGAGGGCTGGTTTGGGAGCCACTGGTCTAAATGACGATACAGAGGCCTTTTTATTCTGGCAAAACTAAAATTGTCGGGAAACACTTGAAATTTGCAGAACAAAAATAGTCAAATGTAAAGATACTGAAAATTGGCACAAAATATTAGCACTGCTGTCAGCCTCCAAAAGCCCATATCAGTCAAACCTTTAACCCTCTGGTCTCACACTCAGGCTGAATAAACACTGTCGCTCCAGAAATATCTGTGGCTGAAATGTGTTTGTGGTTGTATTTGATCAGGAGACACACTCTGAGCAGGAGGCGCATCATCCCGCTCCCCCAGTGGAAGGCCAACCCAGAGACGGACCCCGAGGCCCTGTTCAGTAAAGACCAGCTGGTGCTGGCCCTCTACCCCCAGACCACCTGCTTCTACCGGGCCCTCATCCACACTCCGCCACACAGGGTGAGACCCACCAGCCCACATTACAGCAGTAAATTTAGCTGTGACGCCCAGCCGGAGCAGAGGCTCTGAGGTTGCATCACAAGTCTCCTAGCAACCACGTCTAGCGCCATCATGGAGGTCAGCTAGAGAACTGGCTCAGTGCAAAAAAAAATAAATACATGTATATCAGCCGAGCAAGGAAAGAGAGAGAGATTAAAAGTACTGTGGTGGTGAGGCTCTTTTCTGTTATGTAAATCAGATTTTACAGTAAGGCTGCGTTTCTAACTTGTGTTACTATTGAGAGACATACAGCAAAAAACAGGGTGTCTGCATGTCCTCAAAAAGTCTTAAAATGTCTTTAAGTCAATTTAGAAAATATTAGACCTTAAAAGTCATTAAACAGTCTTACATTTGAATTTATTAAGTCTTAAATTCCACTTAAACATGTTATCTAATTTAATTTATAATTATTTTTTCAGAAATTGTCAAGATTTCCTGCATGAAAATTAACATTTTTGATACTACCACTGAACTTTATTTTTACTTTCTTACTATTGACATGCTACACTTAACTTGCCTGTTGCAGATTACTCCCTTTATTCTTACTCTCGTACACTGCATTTATATGCACATAAGAAACCAAAATATTATATCTGTAGAGAGAAATCCACAGATATCCTTGGATTTACTGTTTGAAAAAAAATCCTAATTTCATTTTCTCTACCAGCTGCAGTTGACGTCACCTGAAAGAAAATGACCTCGGCACAAGACCAAATATATTGTACTTACCTTTACACTTACCTGAAGTGCTCATTTGAATAAGAAAAGGATGCTTTTTTTCCAGTTTGATCTTGGAATGGTCTTGACAAGCGTTAAATTTAATACTCTGATTCCTGTAGACTCCCTGAAAAATCAGGCTCCAGATGAACTCAGTGGTGTAACTGAGCCATCTTGGCAGAAAGATGCTTTTTGGGTTGAAAACACACTTTAGTCTATTAGCTTTGCTGCTACAGGTTGTGTTTTCTCTGCTCCTCTCTCCTCACTCCGTCCCTGTCCATCTGTTGCACTTACAAGTCGACTCTGGTTAATGAAGCCTAAATAAGGTCGGCTGGTGGAAGGAAAAAAAAAATCTGTTTCAGAATCACTCCACATCTCAAAATCTGGAAAATAGGTGGCTATTGCCAGTCGTTTTACGAATATAAGGCTAGAATCGGCAATAAATCATCTGTCACTTGTCCTCGCGTCCCTTTTGAAAACCGCCAGGGAACATTCATCAGTACAGAACAAATATTCACTTTCTTTTTGAATTTGAAACACTCAGACTTCAGTTCATTGTAAGATCATATAACACGTTACATGATTATAGCGGGCTACTTAGGGAAAAAAGCCCTTTTGTTGCGTTGATGAGCTCCTGGCCCAGAAAATTTGTTCTGTGTCGACTGCTGTTCCCTCAGGGTCTGCTTTCAAAAAGAGTTTCATCTTGTATTTCTTTCTTTTTTCTATTTTTTTTTTTTTTTAAATCTTGGTTAAATGACTCAGAATGGCTACCTATGCTCCAGATTTTGAAGTCAGTGCAGTCTATTATGATTTGGTTGGCCAACATGAAGTGGAGTCCAGCGATTTGGAACTGAGAGATGAGAGCAGACGAAGGAGAGAGAAGCAGAGGAGAGAGGACCTGCAGCAGTGAGGTCAGCGGACTAAGGACCACACATTTTGAATCCAGAAGGGACATTTATGGGCCTTTTTCAGTGCTGCTTTCTTAATGGGTCAGTTGCCCCTTATAGCTCAATTTTAGCCTGATTTTTAGCAGTACTTTTTTTTTCCAATACTAAAACACTGTTGTAGTCACTGATATAAACCATGGCAGTGAAGTCAGAAATACTGAAATTGTCCTGGTCAGATAAACACAAAATCAGTTCACACTTTAAATGCTGCTTAGGCAGTTGAGTCCTAATTTTAGAAACGGTGTCAGCCATTCTTAGCCGCTGTTGTCCAAATGCTGAGGACCTCCAATATGGCTTCCAGATGGTTTGGGTTGTGACTGAAAGCCTTGTGTTGTACTCTGTAGCTTTTTTATTTAGGACAGGGCAAGTGCAACACTGACTCGTCAAATTAAAGTAATCAGATGTGAGGTGTAGATGACTTACTAATTATGTTCTTACTGTTAGAAATCTCTGATTGCTCTCTAAGAACTGATGAGGTTTGAGTTTTGTTTGGAACTGGATACATGCAGAGGCGGTGGAAAATATACCTCTCTCTAAAACAGATTAAATACCAGTTGAGCCACTAGAGGAGGATGACAGAGTGACACACAGCAAAGCTAACAGTTTTGACTATCTTACTGTAGCATCTGCAGGTAAATCAGCTCTCTTCTAGCCATGTTCCTGTCGCCTCGGCAACTAATCCAGCAGTGATGCCACCAAACCTGTAGAGTATGATCTAACCAGAGCACCTGTGTGTTTGCAGCCTCAGGACGACTACTCGGTGCTATTTGAGGACACGTCGTATGCCGACGGCTACTCCCCTCCGCTCAACGTGGCCCAGCGCTACGTGGTGGCCTGCAAGGAGAACAAGAAGAAGTGACCAAAGAACGGAAACCGAGACCGGAGGAGACCAAGAGACAACGACAATGAAACCTGCTTTGGGAACATCCGCGCTTCAGAATAACACTAATTTCCATTTCATCTGAACAGGGTTAGAGGAACATCTGTCAAAAAAAAACTCAAACTGGTTGAAACACACATCAGACAATGCTGACAAAGCATTTGAACCCAAAGTTGAGACAGACTTTCCAGCTCCCGTCATGTTTTTTTTTGTTTTTTGTTTTTTTTTGGACACATTTTTGGAAATTATCTGCGCTGAAGGACACGATCAGTGAAGGTTTGCTGTATTTTGGAATCCAGGTGTGGGTTATTGATTTTTTTACATATTTCTTATGTCATTATAATGTCAGATGTTACACAGCTTTGCACTGCACCGCTGTGGTTGCATCTTTTGTTGACTAGTTGATGTTCTGCCTTGCGTGTTGATGTGACAGTCAAAACTGCCTTTTTTTTTTTTTAGATGTCAAAGATGTGAAAGATTTTGTAATAAATAAATAAATAAATAAAGCTTTGTCCCATGAGGAGTTTTGTATCAGTGACGTGGATCACATAACCCATGTTTATTCTTGTGGTCTGATCTCTGTCCACAGACATTTAAATAGGCCTGTCTGCTGGGACATTTGTGGTTACTGTTCCCCTCCTGCGGCTCTTTCAGCAAGTGAATATTCAATCAGAACTTCTGATTGGTGGAACTTGTGGTTGGTCTTCCCTCGGGCCAATCACAAACCGGATAACGCATGAATTTTGTGGTGCGTTCAAGTTCTCGTAAGCTCCGACTTCTGAGCTCTAGCGGAACAAAAATCAGCAGAAGCTAGAATTACCAATTTTACAGTATCGTGTACACTCCTAACTATTAAATGACGAATCCGGGAGTGACAACGAAAAAAAAAGCTGAACAACTAAAAATATAAACATAGGATACAGCATTTCTCTACATAAGTGAAATATGACTGTAATTGTAAAGTAACCCAATTTTACCATCCATTGGTAACATAGTTTCCATTTACCCACGAGCCGATATCGTCGTTACATTTAATGTGTATGTTTACATTTTAGGATTTCCATTAATTTATTTGATGAACGTGTTTTACACAATATATCATTCTCACTCATATTACTGATATTTACACCGTGTGCAAATGTAGTGCACGTCTTGTACTTTTCACACTACTTCTCCCAAGTTTTGTAGCAGTTGATTTAATATTTTATGTATACTGCTTCCTTGTGTTGTGCCCTGTTGCTAGTCGCTAGATTCGCCTGGCATCATTTAGTTTCACCACATCCTCTATTTAGGTTCAACGCCGAATTTTGAGATCTTGCATATTCGAAAATTCAGTGTTTGCGCCACTGTGTTTTGGTTCGTTTGTGCGTGTACGAATTTTCCCACAGTGTTTGAACGCAGCAGCGGAGCGCGGAAAAAACGACTATGGCCGAAGCGGTGAGTGTTGTGACAGATTTTGCAGCGTTTAAACGGTTAAACTTCATCAGTGATACGCTGTCAGGGTTATTGGACACTATGAGTTATAATAACTAAGTCTGCGACCGGCGGAAATAGCACTTTGGCACAGACAAACCACAGAAATCGCATTTAGTCTGGCCACAACCTGACGCGACATTAAAGTGAAACCACGGCCTCGCAAATTTACGCACGCTTCCGGTCTGCACACTACAAAATAAAAGTCTGCAATGCGGCTGATTGCATGTCTAACTCGTATTAAATACAAATAATTTCTGCTGTTTTGACTTGAAATCACCAATCAATCCCCAACCCATCTGACTGATTTTATAATCGACTCGCTAACCATAAAACCATAATAGTTTAAATGAATTAAATTATTACACGGCTGAGTGGGAGTACTTGATTCTGATTGGACTGTAGCTGCCGAGCTACCAGCGTTTTTCATTGCTTTTTATTTGTATTTCGTTTTAAATTTTTGTTTTTAATCCAATTTAGTTTCAGTTAGTTTTCAAGGTGTGTTTGCTCGTTTCAGTTTTGTTTTAATGTTTAGTTTCAGTGTAGTTTTTATTAGTTTCAGTATTAGATGTTATATTACAACATGGGGGGTTTCAGGGTCAATATTTAATAAGTTCAGAGTAGGTACTATAATACAAACCCAACACAATGTAAGGGTGGTTTACTCGTAGTCATGTAGCCATCCGAGGCGCCGCGGCCTCTTCACAGAACCTGTTCGTGCCAAATCAATGCGCTTCAGGACGAAAAGAGGCCTGTACTGCTCTGCCTTGCTTAAAAACGTAACAGGAATAAGTATTTTCATTTGTTGACTGCAGGCACTCAGTTTCAGAGACGGTACGACCGTTTTATTTTCAGTAACTAGCTGGCTAAATTACCGAGCTCCAACACTGCAGACACGGTAAAGTGGAGCGTTTCCCTCCTGATAGTCCCAGCGACAGCAGCAGGTGAGCGCCTCCTCTTGCTAGCTAGCTTTCTAACGGTCTTAACCGTTAACGTACCGACTATCTTGAGGCACAAAAACCGTCTGTCCTCTTAAAAAGGATATGTTTTATTTTACTTCACTTTTAATAGTGACGTTGGTTGGAAAACACACTAACGGTTGGTCATTATTTTTCGCTTTTACACTGTCATTGTTGATTATCGCATCCCGTATCCTGTGGTTGTCAAAATCGGGTACGCTTACCCCTAGTGGCAGGTTGGAGTACTGCAGGGGGGGCGTGGGACGTTTTTAAACGTTAATTAAAACAAATCTATCAATCATGATTAATCCCTGAAATAATTAGCAAAAACAGAGCCAACAAAACATTGTCTGTACTAGGTTGTTGTTTCAGACACTCATGTCGCGGCGTTAGACCTCCTTATAAAGACTGCTTTCTTACTAATTTTGTTTTTTTTGCACTGGTCGGGGATGCTTGGCCAAAAAAAAAAAAAAAAATCAAATTCAAAACATTATTGAAAAAGAGTTTAAGAACCACTGCCTTATCACAGTTAGCTGAAAAACCTCCGCTAATGTAGTTTTGTTAATATACCAGAGACAGGCAGTTTTTATGTTGTTTAGTTTAGGTAGAATCAGATTTAACGGACGCTTTACAAAATATATAGCTTTATATGCTATGTATCGTACATATGCCTATGTATACAAGGTCATATTGAGAAAATACTACCACATCAATACAGAGATTTGCCAGCAAATACTTGACATCTTCAGTTATTTGTAATAAGGGTTGAATGTTGCTGTATTTTTTAGTAAAGTTGTCAGTTGCGGTTGAAAACAACAGTGGAGCTGAGAAAGTAAAAGGTATCTGTTAAATGTGGCATATTAACATATGAAACGTCTGTTAGGGACATGCAAAATGTTATGTTGAAGTATAGGTGCAAAGTTATTACAATGCCCTGCTTTATAATTATTTCACACAATTTTGAAAAGCAAACGGCTAAGCCGGAAAGGGAAGTTGTTCAACTGGCTGATAAATTGACACAGATGCGTCTTTTGCTAACAGCTATGCTAATGCCAGATAATGCTAACCAGATAAAGATAGAAAAGCTGCAGTCGGCAAAAGTCCGGGTGTCTATCAATGATATGCCGGTGCAGCCACGGCTGTTAGGAACTTTAATTATATCTGACACATCTCGGTTTCCTATGTAAGGCAGTTAGATATGAATTGAGTCTGTCAAAACATAGCGTGAAACAGCTGGGGCATTCTCCTACTCGAGAAAAAAAAAAAACATGAGGAAATAGAGCAAAAGTGTAATGTTAAGATGAGGATGATATTGCGTTGATGCCCTCGTCTGATGGTTTAGAATCAGACATACTTTTTTGAACCCCCGAGGGGAAATTGGGTCAGTTGCAGTTGCTCAGATTCTCAAAAGGAGAATTAAATTATAAGAATTAGAGATATTAAAACATGTGCCTTTAGAAATTTGCGTGTGTGCATCAATACTACTTGTGCATTAATTGTAATTGTTAAAAAAAAAAAAAAAAAGTATTAAAGTAGAATTGTGTGTAAATTGCACTGTTGAATTGTTGTCAGGTCCTACTGCCTTAAATTATTGCACAGTTAAATTGATAGTGTGTACAGTCATGCAGACCATTAACTACCAGTGTGATCAACTGCAAATGGGTATCCCACAATGCAGGATGAGCAAATTATACACAAACCTTGACAGAAGTCAGTGTTTCCCCTAGGATTCTGGCTTTGGAGAGGGGTCCCCGTGTTCCCATGCCCATTTTACTTGGACTGGGAACACACTCATCTTCATGATGATGAGTCGACTTGAGCAGCCTGTCAGGGGGCTACCGCTTTGCTCTGAACTCGTACCTGTGGCTGTAGTGCTTGGAACGCCCGTGTGGATGTCCATTTGACTTGGACCAGGGACCGGAGGAGTGCAAATACACTCATCTTTGCCACTGGTGGTCGACTCAGGCTGTTGTACCATGCATTTAAAAAACGCTGATATTTTCGCCTGTTTTTCAGGCAGCTGGAGCCGACATGACATCAGTTATTTATTTCACTTACGGGGGTACAAGTGTTGATTCTCCTCTGTTCTCCTCCTCTCTCTGTCTGCTCGTGGATGGGTGCGGGTATAGAAACGTGACATAAAATTATTTCTGTTGTGATTTTATTTATATTTTAATTTGAAAATAAATCAATTTAGCGTGACATTCAGGCGAGGTAGGACGCTCCGTTGGCGAGGTACTGCGCCCCGCCAGCAGAATGGCAGCACATCTGTTTGTAGTGTTCAGAAAGGTTGCACTCAGGTTTGTTGGGGAAAAAAACATAGACACTTAGAAATTGAAGTATTGAATCTTGAATTGAAGTGAACCCACTTGGTTTCTATGGAAGGAGAACTCTGCCAGTTCCCAAAAACTGAAATCTCAGAGGTGTGATTGGCAGATTCAAGATGTAAGGAGACTGAAGACTTTCCCTTTGGGATTCACGATAATATCAGCACATCATTGGTATCGATATTGGCTTTAAACTGAAATAGTATAGTATTGATCAGTCTTACTATAATTATGTAATTTGTGAAACTGGATCATAATTCCATCATATCAGCGGTGTCTGAAACAGACTGGCTGATATCAGTTTTATTAGAGGACCAGTACCTGCTCCATAAATTGATCTAAGCCCTAGTCAAAACAAACGAATGAAAGAAGTCCTTCAAAATGTCAGTGTCACCCCATCAGAAACCAAACTTAGATAATATCACAAACGTGTTTGTTAATGTTTCTGGAAAATGTTTAATCACAACACCACGTTGAACAAATCAACACCGTGTCTGTCTGTGTTGTTGTAGATATCTGACAGTGACAGTGACCTCGAGGTTGTCGCCCCTGTGATGCCACCACCCAAACGCCGCCGCATCATCGACCCGGCCGCTGTCCCCTCAGTGTCGATCTACTCCAACAAGGTAAAGTCCAAATACTCAACCTGTCAGTCAAAGAAATCTGATTTGGCTTGAAAGAACTTTAAGGAGCCACTGGTAAAAAACACTGTCTTTAAAAAAAGGAAACAAATGTAACACTTGGTCACAAAATAATGAATGTTGTATTGCACTGAAAACTGTAGACTGATGATATATAAGAATATGATAGTATTCAAGTTTTGTTTGTTTTTTTTCCCCCTGCTTACAGTTCATAGGAACTCGATTCATGTTGGTGGATCTCAGTTCATCACATGAAGTTCACCAAAGTCCCTTTGTATTTATATATTTATTGTAAGGGGCAGCAGAAGGGTTTGAGCCTCATATGATTTCTCAGTATTGACGTCCTTAAATTTTAAAAGATTAGTTCTTCCCCCTAAGGTGCAGAGTTGTGCAGTGCTGCTTTAACACATTCTGGTGTGGAAATTTGGGAGCGGAAAATGGCCCCACTCCTGTATTATTTATTTTCTCCTTTTCTTTGCTGTTTCTAAGTGCTGTTTTCAACTGAAATCACCCAGCTTCCTCATAGGGATCATAAAATTTTAATTTTATCTGAAGTGTGTTGTGGATTACATCTGTGTTTGTGTCTTTAGGTGAACTCATGTTTGCAGATGAAGCCAACACTCAACATCCTTGCTGAGAAGGAGAGCGCTGGTAGGGACACTGCATTAGGACTGGGTGATACATTTATACTGATATTACTTTAATATCATCTGTGATTTTTGGATATGACTATTGTTTTATGGCATAAGTGTTGTCTGTGTTGTAGCTGTTCTGTTATTTGCTTTACCTGCTTCCACATGAAGCATCAGTCATCATCTCTACAGTACACCCCTGATCAAAATCTTAAGACCAGTTGAGAAATTGCAAGAATTTACATTTTTCACTGTTGGATCTTAAAAAGGTTCTAAGTAGAGCTTCAAAAAAAGAAATGGGAGTGAGACAAAAAGTTTGGCTTAATTTGGGCCGAGGATCGTCCCATGTCTTGACGGACAGCCAATTGGATCCTCTGGCTCAGGGCCGGTGAAATTTTTTTGGGTCTATCACTTGACTTTTTTGTTCCATAACCCTCAGGATCTTTTAGTAAGTTTAAAATGACTGTCTTACTGCGGCCAACCTCAGCTGCAATGGCACGCTGTGAGGGCCTTGTTGTTGGGCCTTGCTTATAGAGCTCAACAATCCAACCGCGTTCAAAGAGAGAAAGCTTTTTTGCCTTTGCCATCAGGAGGTCATGACAGTGTGGATACCTGACAGATAAAATGATACTGAATCCACATTTTTGCCAAGATTTGGGCTTTTAAAGGCAGTGGTCTTAAACTTTTGATCAGCTGATGAACAGCCTATTTCAGTTTAATGGTTGTTTGCAATAAATTGCTTGCCCTTTTTTTTTGTCTCACTCCCATTTCTTCTTTTTGCATTTTGAAGCTTAACTTAGAACCTTCTAAGATCCAACAGTGCAAAATGTAAATTCTTGCAATTTCTCAACTGGTCTTAAGATTTTGATCAGGAGTGTATTGTCACAATATTGATATCAAGGTCAAAGACATTGTGATATATGATTTTGTCCGTACCGGAAAGCTATTTTGCTCAGTTTTGCTAGATTTAAAAGGCTACAAATGTTGTTGTCTAGGCGACAGTGAAGAAGCCAGTTTGTGGTCGGTGTCCCCACCACCTCCAGCAAAAAAGAGCCCAGTCAGCTACACCCTCACTGACTCTGAGGAGGATGAACCAGAACATATGGAGAAGAATGAAGTGCAGTAAGTATTAAAGCTCAGTTTGAGGTCAAATTCCAGAGAAACTCCATCTAAAATATCCTCAGACCCATGACGCACTCGTAACAACCAGGAATTAAAGAGGCATGATTTTCTGAAGCAATCCACATGAAAATCTTAAACTCAGAAATAGGTTCCTGTGACAGACAAGCTTATCCCATCATTATCAAAGCAGTTAAAGATAAAGGAAGTAAGTCCACAATGAGTATCACTGAAATTATGTCCTGGGTGAACCATTTGTTAATGCTGACATTTTAGCTGCTCGCAGGGTGTGAAATCTGTTGTAAATGTTTCAGTATTTCAGACACACTGAACTTAGATATCACCCACTTTAAATAACTAGGTTTACCTTTCATACAAGGGCAGCAGTCAGTTAAAATACAATATGTGAAATTATCACCGTATATGTAAAAACTCAAAATGGACAATGTTTTTATAGGCCCAAAACAAAGCTTTTATTGTAGTGGCTCAATCACTGAAAAAGCTAACACTTTTCAACCCCTGTGGGTCTTCATCAGGCTGTTAGAGGTAAGTTAGAGAAAGTATCACACAAGACAAATTGTTGAAACTGAATGCATTTGTGCCAAGAAATTAACTGTCAAGAGGCACGACACTATATCCATGTGACCCCCAGCATCCAGACTGCTGGAAGACACCCAGACAAAACAGTCCATGGCAGATTGAAATTTATTAAGTGATCTTTGGCTTAAGTTAACAAGCCTGGCTAGTTTGTTTCTTGTTTAGCCTCTACAGAGCTTATAATATCACATAACTTAGCAAGCTTCTTCATTTAGGCTGAACTTAAATCATATCATGATAAACCTGACTAGCATGTTCATTCTGAAGCCTCTCTAAACCGTATGTATAACTATATTTAATATAGCAGGAAAAACTACATTGCTCTACATGTCCAGATTTGTAATATTAGCAATTTTCACCAGCATTAACACATTACAAGGTTGGAAAATGTGGGGAATAACTCTTCCACCACTAAAGCACTCTGTGACAGTCCCACTCAATAGGATGTTGTATGAAATGTATCGAAAATGAAAAGCATTTGTGCCATTTCCTTTTGAGCATATGTTCTAATGAGGCTATTATGTGTGCTGGTAGTGGATTGAATGTACCATAAATACATCAAAGTGGACTGAACATCCAGGAGTGATTTAATAGTCGAATATATAGCTGAGCGATATGAACAAAATCAAATATCACAATATCTTTGACTGAACATCTTGATATCAATACTGTGATATAATATTGAAAGGATGACTAGTGGTGCTTTCATAGGATATTTAAACAAGAATTTTCTGATAAGCAGTCATTAGTGATGTTGATATGATAATGGGACAACTAGAGCGGTCCAGTAAGTTCAGAAAATTGCAACCCTTTATGTTAATGAAGACTTTAAAACTCGGAAAGGACAACTTTTACGTGTCACATATCACAATCTTACGATATCCAAAATCCATAGACGATGTCGACTCTTATATCCTGATATTGCTATAATAATATGTCCCCAGCCTTAGTGAAATGTGCACATTGAAAAATTTTTTGATTATATTCTCTCTTTATCTGTATTTTAGGGAAGACAGGGGCTCCCCCTCTCCTCCACCGCCTGTAGGCAGTCCAGTTGCCAAAGTGTCCCAGCGGGTCACCCGAAAGATCCAGTGAGTCTGAGGCTTTGGCTCACATCCACTTCAATGATCTGTTAACTTGTGATGCAGGGGACGGGTGTCACCTTATAGTGATTGGGCGCAGCGTTAACATGAGTCTGATTCAGCTGAAAAGGGGTTAGGGGTTAGAATTATAATCTTATAATTAATCATTACACCCCAATAACATTGTGACTGATGAATAACCCACCTGCACGCGTGGGTGTGTGTCTGTGTGCGCACCTCTGTCAGTGAGTTCAACAGAAAGCTGGATGCAGTCAGCTCCTTACTCCACTCTCCACCTCAAGAGCCCAGGCGGAGGCGGACCAAACGAAACCTGCCTCCGCCACCGCAGGAGAAGGAGTGCAGTGACAACTTTGATGACGATGATGACATCATTATTGTGACTCCCAACACCCGGCCTCAGGCTACATGTGCAGACAGTGGGGAGAGCCCCCTGACAGTTCGGACGATCCCCCTCAAGGTCCGCTGTCGAGCAGATCTCCACAAGATCCCTGTGCTGTCGGTATGTATGCAGAGATACCTCACCTTTTTCAATTTCAATGTGTTTTTTCAGTTCAGGTCATATGAAAATGTCAATACCTGTCTGTTATCTGAAACTCACCACACTCCTGCAGCCTCCTGCTTGAGTTCAACACAATCCAGTAAGACATTTGTTTGCAGCCTCAAATAACATTTTAAATGCCCTTTCTGAAAACAGGAAAATCACAACACAGGCATACATCCTGAAATTGTCCATCCAAAAATGGCTGCAAATGGATCTTTCTAACAGGCTAGAATACTAAAATGCTAAGCTTTAAATGAGTTGATGGAGTTAAGAATTACAGTGCCAGAATGTGCCAGTACCACAGATGCGACATACATACAGATTGAGACCAGGAAACCAGAAAAACTGTAAAAACACACATCTATACACTACACATATCTTTCTAACATATATAACATGTCAGAAAGATATGAGAATACTAAGAGGGCAGTGTTGCCCTGCGATGGACTGGCGACCTGTCCAGGGTGTTTCACTGCCTTCGCCCTATGAGCGCTGGGATAGGCTCCAGCACCCCCCCGCGACCCTAGTGAGGATAAGCAGTTTAAAAGATGAATGAATGAATGAATGAAGAGGGCAGTGTGTGTTGTTAATTTGGGACATGGTAATTGTTATAACATTTTGGATCTGCTTCAGTCTCTGATGTTTCTAACTTGAGATTTGTCTGCACATTGACTACAGTCTGTATTTCTTTTCTCTTTTTTTCATTATTATACATTATGGTTTGCATCTTCAGTCGGTACCATTAAGCAAGGTAGTGGATGAACTGTCTGTCAAGCTTAAAGTCCCGCCTTCTCGTATCATGTTGCTGAGGAAAGAAATGGAGCTTCCCACACACCTAACGGCCAATGAGCTTGGCCTCAGCATCGCTGATATCATAGGTGAGTCACATGACATTAAGCCAAAAGGAACCTCAAGTGTTTTCACCTTAAGAAAAAAAAAATACAAACTTTTCCTCTTCCCTCCCATAAGAATAAAGCTGGGTGGCCTGAGAGTGGCGCTGCCACACAGATTGAAGGAAGCAGAACAGTCGGTGTCATTCAGATCAGTGTTCCATGACTGTTCAGTGTCCACAAGGTGCTTATCAGGCTAAGCCAACTTCTCACAAGTCGCTGACTCTCTTGAGACAAAGCGGATTGCAGCAAGTGCTGTGGCAAGGCATCTTGTACCGCTTCTTGGCAACCTTTCTAACATTGCAGCTGAAATACGTTTTCACTATTGCCAGCACTAAGTGATTGTCTTTTACAACTTGCTGCCCTCTTTTAAAAATATAGGATAAATCCAATGGTTTTGACATCTTTGCACAGGTGAATAGAAGTGATTGTAGTTATCATAGCACCAGGGGCCCTATCTTGCGCCAGACTCCCTAAACCCGTTATTTGCGGATTTAGGGTTGCGCAAGAGGCGTTCCTCCGTAAAAGTTGCTATCTTGTGCACCTCCCGCTATCCGCAAAACACCTGCGCTACCCGCTATATTATGCATAGGCGTGTTTTGGGCGTTACGCCAGTTAAACCAATCAGTGTGCCAGATGCCATTGCCTTTAAGGGCAGGCTGCGCTATCCTAAATCCTAAATCCTAAACCCACAACCCGCGATGGAGAGAGGGAGGTAGATTTTCTCAGGGGTTCTACTGAGGCTAAAGCAAGTTGGCTTTATATGTATACACATATTATATATTATATTATAGGCGAGTTAATTCGGGAGGTGGAGCCACATGTGTCCAAGTGGACGTGTCACAAGGTTGTACTGATTGAGTAAAATCCCCGGGTCACACCACACACACACAAGAGGCAGAGGTGGAACTATTGCCCCTCTTCCACTAGTACCTACTCAGCTCGACTCGGCTCAACTCTACTCGGTTTAAGAGCTTTTCCATTAGGTGGTAGTGCCTGCTAGCAGGTCCCATTTTGGGACCTACTCAGCCAGGGTTCCAAGCGAGCTGAGTCACGCTGAGTCGAGCTGAAAATGTGACGTAAACGCCATGCAGGCAACTGATTGGACAGGGAGTGACGAGAGCGACTCCTGCACAAAAACAAAACCCGACATTAAAAAAAAAAAAAAAAAAACGGCAACAGCACATTGATCATCAGTGAAGTTGTCAAAGTCGGAAAATGGCAAGCAAACCGCTACCGCAGTCAAATAAAGACGTGGAGACTTTTCTGAGCTTGGTGGCGGCCCAAAGAATCCAGAGGGAGCTGGACGGTGCGCCGCCTTGCTAACGACTCCACCCACGGCGAGGTGCTACTCAGTTGTAATGGAAAACCACCTAAACCGTGTCGAGGCGAGTAGTCAAGCCGTGTAGATACTAATGGAAAAGGGCCATAAGAGTAAACTAATTTATTGACAAGGTAGATTGGGCAAATAAAATATTAAAAATAAAAATATAGCACAGCTGCTGGCTTATGATAAAACAATAAAACGTGCTGGCGTCAGTGTCCAATTAAAACAGTCTTTCCTCTAAACAGTCTATATGAGTAATAGACTCAGTCCATTCCGCCAGGCGGCCCAGTATCAGTCCGACCATGTGCGTGGCGAGGCTCCGTCGGGGCGTGCATTGAAGCCGCCTGGGCGCGCTCTTATAACAGCCCAAACTTTAAGTTTGGGCTGTTACGAGAGCGTAAGTAACTTAAAGTGTGTGAGCGTAAGTAACTTAAAGTGTGTGCGCAAGATAGCAATTTTAGGGATAGCGCATGAAACACGGACACACCTCCGGCGCAAATGACGGAGTCGGCATAACGGATAGCGCGGGCGCAAGATACCGTTTAGGGATAGCGGAAGTTCCTAAATCCGCAATTTGCGGGTAGCAGGTAGTGGCAGCGGATAGCGGGTGGCACAAGATAGGGCCCCAGATGTTTAAAGTTAATGAACACTTCTCTTCTTCACTAAAATTTGGATAAAACTCATCGTAGTAGCATGTAAGGGGTTATATTAAGTCAAAGATATGTTTGATGATGATGGTGATGCCTACCAACTCTGGAAGGTTTGCTAGTCAGCAGATGGAGGAGCTAGCAAGTGAAGCGTAATCTTTGATAATGTAAAACTAATCTTACTGTTGATGTCATATTTCATTTGATTTTCTTACAGCTGTCTAAGCACTCATGCAAGGCAGCAGGACACACAGATAAAAATGTTCACAATTCTTTTATTTATCTGTTTTTTGGCTAGAGCCACCATTGTAACCATAGTAACAATCCATAATCGTTACTTTATTGTGTACCACTGTTGTACCACTGTCTCTATGATTGGTCCTCTCCATACAAATTCTGTTTGTGCTACAATTATAGGTCACAACTACATGACAGATTGGTAACCAATTGGCCCAGGGGAGAATTGCCTTTTTCATTTGGGATGGCATGGTTACTGTTGCATTTAAAACAATTAACTAATCTGAAATGTATTCTTTTTTTTCTTGGTCTGTTCTGTGTAGATTGCGTTGTCATGGCTGCAGATGACAAACAGGAAGCTGAGGAAGATAGCAGCAGCGTTATTACTGTGCGACTACAGGGCAAAGAAAAAGGCTCAGCCCAGGAATACACCCTGGACAGAGTGCGTACCTCCACCACAGCAGCTTTACGTTTGTCTCAGCTGTTTGACACAAACTCTCACACTGCCTTGTTTCATTTCTGTGTCGGTCAGGATGCGCCGCTGGGCTCCGTGCTCTCCCAGTACCTGTCCAGCATACCTGTGAGCTCCAGGTGCAAGGTGCAGTTTCACTTTGACGGTTCCAAGATCACGCACAGCCAGACGCCGTCTCAACTGGACATGGAGGATGGTGATGTGATCGAAGTATGGACATGAGAATTTCTCACATCACAGGAACGAGGAGGGCTAAATTGCTGCAGTTTTTTAAACCCAGGGCTCACTCTCCATTAAGACATAATCATATCAGTTCATGAGGCTCAGCTCATTAAGCCCTCCATACAAATTCGTGGACAGGTGGCTTTTGACAGTGATGCAAATTACACACTATCACAACTTTGTACATATATTCAGGGATTGGGTGATCTGTCGGGGCCTTCACAATGTCTGGAAACTCCTTGAAAGGCAAATATAAAGTATATTTTTGAAAAATTTCAATGCACTTTGGAGACATCTCAGTGATTCAGATATTTTGGTGTTGTGTGAAACCCCTGACTTTGAAATCAGTTCAAAGCTGCACTAGCTGTACATTTCATGTACATTTCATGATAACTTTTTAATTTTCATTTTTCAGTTTCGATTTTAAAAATTGAAACTGATGAGTAAAATCCAAGCTGTTTCCTATACAGTAGTTAAATCCTCTGCTCATTATTAGATGTTTTACCTCACTCTTTTCTTTATCTTTTGGTGTATAACATCATAGACTAGCCTGTTTGTGTGCAGCTTACTGATGTCCCCTCTGGATTTTTTGAGTTTTAAAACAGCTCTTACAATGTAGCCTAGCTTTGTGAAGCTGTAATTCATGAAATTATAGCATTCTATCCCAGCAGTGCAGATTTAGTCATTAGAAACTGCTGTTGAAAAGCTGTCCCAGCACTAGTATAAAAGAAGTACTCATCCAAAGATTCAACCCTTTTGCTCACAGGTGTTCTGTATTTTTAAACTGCACTCTCTGAACTTTCATCCTGAGATTTCATCCTCACATAGTTTAACCATGTAGACTCCAGTTAACTATTTAACTTGTTAAGTCTGTCAAAATACACCATTCTGTTATAATTATTTAGTTGTTTTTCATTTCCACCTGTGTCTGCTCTCTCAGGTTGGGAAGGTTGATACCTCCCTGAAGGATGTCCTAAAGTCACACTTGGTGTGACTGGGCACTTCCAAACGTTTAATTTGCTGTTGTAAAACTGTAAAATATAAATAAACTTTTGATATTCAATAACCTTATTTAAGTCATATTTCTTGTCATGTTTTTGTCAAACTGGGTGACAGCTTTACCTAACATTAGTATTAAACAGGTTGGGAGTAAATGGCCAAGTAAGAGAATGTTTTATGAATCCTTGGGGAAACAAATACTTCACCTGCCGTTCAGATTCACTTTCTCAGGCATTTTCTAAAGGATATCATGTCGCTATGAGGGAGAAAATGAGCCATAGGGTGACATGCATCAAACTGACATGCATGTATGGCAGAAGAATTAAATTCAAAAGACAGATATGCAATTTATATACTTTTATCTTCCAGCTTCAAATAATGTAATATTTTTGGACCATACATCCTATCCATTCTGACAGGGTGTTATTTTTAGTTATTTGGAGAATGTGTCCAATAATAAATGCTTCACATGTGGGCTTTGGTATGATAGATAGATAATTGAATGGGAAGGATTGTGCTAAACTTGCTGTATTTCAAAGAAAGGATGCTAATTACCATGGTGACGCCACAAAGCTGAAGGCTGACTTAAAAAGAGTTTCCTAATGTCACGTGACCTGATAAACGGTTGCAGGGTTGCCAAGGCCGCGTTTTTTCCGCCAAATTGGGCTACTTTTTAAGTGTTGCCGCGGGTAACAAAGTTTGCCCGCGGGTTGGGCTTGGGCAGACCTGTGGCATACAGATGATGAATAATGCCTATGAATAAAGATTCATATTTTGAATGACTAATGAAACCTGCTGCCGCGAGTTTGAGCCCAGCAGAGAGATGCTGGCCTTGTTCAATACAGTTCTGTATGACAGGGACCAGGGCGAGGGATCTCAACATGTCTAAAAAGAAACTGGACAACGCTGTAAATAGTTCAAGTTCATGGAGTTTTTTCCTGTTCTTTTTTATGCTGGAGACAGCCAGCAGTTTAACAGGTGAGCTGAAATGATTTTCAATTGCCTTTGCCTGGGAAATTGCCTTTAATGTTTATGATGTTATTTTATAGATATTATAGTGCATTTTGCAATTATAGCAATTCTGTTGGACTTATAGCATATATGGATTTTTATGGGCATATTTTTAGTTCTGGTATTGGGCTGATTTTTGGGCCGTTTTTATACCCGGTTGGGCGGGTTTGGGCTGGTTTTGAGTTGCTGTTTGGCTGCTTTTGTCTCACAGATCTGGCAACCCTGAACTGTTGATTACCAATAAAGTCATGTGAGCCGCTGACCGGAAGTTTGCGTAAATCCAACATGGCGGCAGCGCCGAAAGGAGGGCATATATACAGTTCACTACATTAAACAAAGCACTTTTTATACGTATAATGACCGGCAAGTGTTATGTGGAAACGTTTTTAGGAAACAACATCGTCATGGGTTTTTAATAGAGGTCAAAACACTGCGTGACAACGACACTGGATTTAGAAAGGCGACAGAAAGTCTACGAAGCGCCCGTCCTGACTCATCCTCCAAGGTAAACAACTAACAACAACACAGCTCTGCTAGCTCACTGCTCAGACGACTTGCTGACACCAGGTAAATTAACACTACATGTCACACCTGAAGCCGGTTAAAGAAGATCAACAGCCATCTGCTCTGACGGAGGTCCGTAAACCCAAAGCAAAGGAAGCGCCGCGCCGAGCTCAGTGTCAATTCTGGCTGTGTGATGTTTCACTGGTCGTTTGCAAACAATATTTCACTTGTAAAACATGGTTGAAGACCTTAAACGAACCGGTAGGAACCGCTGACAAATTCGGCAAGCAGGTTGAATTCACTTTGTGTAACAAAATCATAAACCAGGTAGATTTGTTTGGGTTTTTTTCCCCTGCTATCTCCATTCATCAGTGTTATCTAACAGCTACAGAGCACCGGGGCCGTATCAGCCTCTGTAATGCAGCCCGTAGCCTTCCTGTTTCCTTCAAATCTATTAACCTTTTTATCAGTTAGAGTCAGTTTGACACCAGTAATTTAAAAAGCTCTTTAAATAAAATATAATCTCAACGCTTATACCTCAAAGTTCTGGTGGGAATCATGTTTTTCCTTCCCAAATGTCACTTTAATGGTTATGTTTGGTTATGGACCTAAAGCAGAGGGAAGTTTTTTTTAAAGATTATAAATGGCATGTTATAGTTCCTCCGTGTCATCCAAAACAAATTTATGAAAAATGGCGATATTTCTTCTCCTTCTTCTTCTATTTCTTCTTGTTTTATACAGCTAACAAAAAAAAAAAAAAAAAAAATGTCCAGGACCTTGAACACTTATCATGATGTTCATTTTTCATTTACCCACTTGTCCCCATTAAATTAGGTAAAATCGTTAAATATGAAGCCAAAAAAAAGTATGTTAATTGTGTATTTAGAGATGTTAAACAGTGAATGGGGTAAAATTGGCCCCATAGATAACAGGAGGGTTAAAGTTGAGAGTTTTTATTGGTTTATTATTGCATTATCTGGTGTTAATGTTACATGTCGATGTTGGAAGACTACAAGATATGTATAAACACACATTGGCCGATAAGCAAGAGTACATTCAGTTGTCAAGCTTCTACATGGAGGTTGGCTTCCTGTTCTTCCCATACGAGAATGAGCAGCAGCCAGCTATCGACCATTATTAAAAAAGCAATATCTGTAATCCTCTGAAAAGTGTCCAGATGACTTTTTAGCACAGATATTGTCTTTCTACCTTTTTTCTATTATGTCAAATTATGAGCAATAAGCTGACATTATCTTTTTGTTAAAAACAACGTAATTATCTTGAGGCATGGCCGTCTGCAAAGCTGAGCCTGTTTTGCTCCTGTCATCAGCCTTTATTGGTGGGAAGATATTGGCCTCTAAAAAAAAAAAAAAGAGCATATTGTTCCATCCCTAATGAACAGCACTAGTGTTGAGAGGACAGTAAGGCTGCTGAAGTCCTCAATTTGGTTATCTACTGATAATTAAGTAAGCTGTGTTTGGGAAAAGAGCAAGGTTCATCCCAGCTGAGTGGTGTCGGGACTGGCTCAGGTTGCAGGGAACTGCAGCCAAGTCCTGCTCCGGCTCCGCTGTTGCATAAGAATAAATCCAAGTGCTCAGCAGACCCTCTCCTGAGAGGACAGACACACATCCTCTGCCTGGGTTTTGTGTGTCCAAAAAAAAAAAAAGCCTTGCATCCATTCTTTCATTTCCACAGAGATTGCCCATGTGCTACCACTCACATGACTGTGGTTTCATTAAGTCATGTCCTGCGTCCAATGCTATTTTGACTTCTCTTTTCTCTCCACAAACTACATTATCTGTACTCAGCCTTCTTATTGTGTTATCTCCTGTTGGCCTGTTGCATGCAGCAGAAGAGCCAGATACAAAGCCTTCATGTTTTCTTCTTCCTTCAGGCAGCAAATTTGTTTTATGGGCGATTTGTGTTTGACTTTTCTTCAACCACATTAAAAGCATATTGCTATCCAGTGAAGTTTTATTGACTTTAGTGCTGTGTGCAGTTGTTCTGCAAGTGTCTGTCTTTCAACATATCCTGCTTTGTGCTGTCCTGGTGCGTTATTTATCAATGTAGTAGAAACGTTTGTGTTAGTTAGTTAGTGTGTGTAAGGTCTTACCATAGTAAACTTGTATAATAGTGGCATAAGCTATACACTAAATATGTAATTGATCTGCATCCTGTCATACCAGATGTTACACTGACTGGCCGATATCAGTCAGCCTCGTAACAAAAAGGCATTCAGGAGAACACAGGCGTTTCCCACGGTCATAACTGGAATATATGACCTGGTTGGTGATAAACCACACCGCTTTCCGGCAATACTGTTGGCACAGGACACACTCCTCTCTGGCAGTCAGCAGGGGAAGTGCTGCCTCGAGCCATAACCAGCCTCCTTGCCGGGTTTGGTGATGAAATGTGTTTGTATTTGGAAACTGTGGCTCTGTTTGTCTGCTGACCTGGAGTGTGCATCCACTCCCTTCTTTCCAGTTATTATCGTACTGGTCGGCTGGCACCTCATCAGTGTTTAGTGTGTGCCGCCCTTTTCTACTAAAAAGTTACTTCCTTCTTCACTGGTCCTTAACAAACCTTTCCACCGAGTTTTGTGCAAACCTGTCCCGCAGTTTTTCACCTGCAGTGCTGGTAGATGGACAAAGTCGATCACATTACCCCCTGCTGAGGGTTTCACCTCCTGATAATAAATAAATTAAAGACTTATATAGATGCCCCAAAATACTTGGAAACCGTTGTTGGTCTATTCTCCTTTCTGATTGTTAAGTTGACGATGAAGCCCTGTGCTGTCGACTTTTAAATTGCTGTGGTTACAGGATGTGGCAGCTTTTTCCCAGGTGGACTGACGGTTGTTTTTGTTTGCTCACCTCCCAGCAGCGGCCATGTCTGTGGGAGAGCCCACCTCGGACTCTGCGCCCTTCTTCTCCGATGACAGCGAGGCGGAGGGTACAGAGGAGCTGGACGGGGCGCCGGGCCAGCGGCCGGACGACCTGTCGCCCAGCGGAGTGTCCAGAGTCAGATCGGTGCTGACCGTCAGCATCCTCTGCTACATCAACCTCCTCAACTACATGGACAGGTTCACTGTGGCTGGTACGTACCACCGAGGTGTTTTCCAGACTGGGAATTTCAGGGAAATTGATAAATGCTCTTTGGAAGGAGGGGAATAGTTGTCAGTAGGGCTGAACAATTAATTGCAATGTTATAAAAACTGCAGTATGAAACAGTGCAATATCCAGATCACCGGATGTGCGATTTCTTGATAGTTAAAATGTGTGACAGAATTATAAATGGAAGTATTGTGGTGTTAGAGAGACGTCCTGCCCTATAGCATACTCTCCAGGTGTGGGAAAATGTTTTTTGTGGTACAGAGCACAGCAAAAATCACATCTTTTTTTCATTGAAAATGAAAATGAAAAATGAAAATGATACTGAAATGATCATTCCCAATACAGTCGTGAATTATATTACAATCCCATTATATGTTAAAGTAATTGTGGGAACATATTCAGCCCTAGTTGCCAGCTTTGTTTCTCAATTGGATTTTATTAGATACCCAGATGTAACCTCTGAACAACAACTATCCAAGGCAGGAGAGCATTTTTAGGTGAATGAATGACTTTTTATGGAAACACAGTGAATATTACGTCACAGCCACAGCCGGAGCTCTGTCATGACTGTCTGGTGTGGGTCCAGGTGCTATTCTGAGTTGGATTCGCTCTGCCTGTGCAATTAAACTAATCAGCTCAACTCGAGTGTGTAACATCTGCCCCAGTTGCACTCAAGGAAAGGCAACGCACTCGCTCAGGAGGTGAAAAATAGTTTTAGTAGCACAGGACTCAGGCCTCGTCCAGCGGAAAAGGAATCCAAAAGCAGTATTCTACCTGGGAGTAAATACTCCCACAATCTTTGAATTATAGGAATTTTGTATGTTTAAGTGCGTTATGCATGCATTTGTCTAAATGTGGTTTGTTCTGAAAGGATAATAAATACAACATGGTTCTCCCCACCAGGTGTTCTTCCTGACATTGAGCGGTATTTCAGGATTGACGATGGGAAATCCGGCTTGCTCCAAACAGGTATGGCGACATTTAAAAAAGAGCCTACACCGACACACAAATCACACACATCACAAATGAAACTGCCTATTTGAAGTTCCTTTTCCAGTCTGCTAATACAGTAACTGTGATAGTATCACCAGTCAGCTGAGACTAATCATGTCGTCTCTGTTGTTATCTGAAGAGATAAACCAGCCTCTCAGTCTGGACAAGTTATTTTTCTGCAGGATTAATGTTGGATTTATAATAAGTGCAAGGGTTTTGTTGATTTTTTTTTTTTTTAAGCCCGTGTGATTCAGGTGTGTGCACGCTTGTTTCCCTCCAGTTTTCATTTGCAGTTACATGTTCCTGGCTCCGTTTTTCGGCTACTTGGGCGACAGGTACAACAGGAAGCTGATCATGAGTGTTGGTATCAGCTTCTGGTCTCTGGTGACACTCGCCAGCTCCTACACCCCGAAGGAAGTGAGTCAAGTGTTGCCTTTCAAACTTTCCCTTGGTATGACTCAGACTGATTGTCCTAAACTTTACCTCCTAATTCATCCCAGGGCTTCCCCGATACTGAATACAGGAGTTTGTGTGTCTAAATGCTGTTTCAGAGTTTCCTTGCTGATGAGAATTAAAATCTGAACACTGAATACTTGTCTTTTTTTTTTTTTTTTGGCATGAGAGTTGTCAAATTTAAAGATTGAATACCGGCACAAAGCAGTGGCTGTTTTCAAAAGATTAGTCTAACCTGATATGAACCTCTCCTGCTTTCTTTCTTAGAATTTACTTACTTAGAGTATTTTTGGAGGTTTCATTCATGGTTAACTGAAATAACTAACTTAAATTGTAACCCTTTTCCTGTAAATAGGTTCTGCCTTCTGGCTTATTATGTCTAATTTGAGTTAACAGTAAAATGGTGACCTTAAAATGTAAGATAATCTCTAAAATGTGTCATCAATTGAATGAATTTAGAAGCTGGTCTCCATGACATTGAGTGGTTGTTTAAAAAAAAAAAAAACAACAAATTTGAGAACTTCACTTTCAAGAATCAGATTTGTAAGTTTTTCTTTTTATCTTGAACAAACAAAATACTCAAGTTTAGAAAATGCATGCGAACCAGAGCCTCCAGGAGCTTCACAGCACCTGCATTGTTAAAACAGGAAAATGAAAATGACTATTACCAACGTTTTGCAACTATTTAAAGACTAAACCTAAAGAAAACTTTAAGCACTGAAGACATTTTCCACCAAGACGTCTTTGTGATTGTCCAGGTATCATCAGGACAGACATAGTCCTGTTAGCCGGCTGCTCTCTGCTGTGTCATGAACTTTCTAATCATAATAAACCCTCCCTCCCTCCGTCGCTCCAGTATTTCTGGGCTCTGCTGTTGACGCGCGGCCTGGTCGGCGTCGGGGAGGCCAGCTACTCCACCATCGCTCCCACCATCATCGCTGACCTGTACGTCAAGGAGAAGAGGACCCAGATGCTCTCCATCTTCTACTTTGCCATCCCAGTCGGCAGGTAGGAATAACACTAAGAGGCCACTCACACTGGCAAGTTTGATCCGCGCCCAAGCACGATTGCCCTTAAAATCCGGATTCTTTGACCAGTGTGATCGCTCCGTATCGTGCTTGAATACAGCACACTTCCCCCGCTCTGGCACGGTTGGAAGGGGTGTGCTTCTGCACGGTACGGGCGCGTACATGAGCACATGCACGGTCACGCACGCAGTGCGCGGACGTAAATCATGCAACTTTCCTCCTGCCTCTGCAAAACTGTTTAATGTGCACAGCGCGATTACCGGCGAATGGCCGCGTTGCGCAATCAATAATCAACCATGTTGTCTGTGTTACTGTCCGTTGTGCTGCTGCAACCGCGTATAAACAAAAGTCGGTTTATAATGAAAGTACAGCAGTCTGTGTGCGGCGATCCGGCAGACCTGGTGCTAGCCGGCACCGCGTCGGCACCGGCCGGCACTGGCCGCGGCACCGCGCGGTGTGCGGCCACCCGGTCACCCGGTCTGCCGGATCTGACAGGTGCCGCTCCGGCTGTCAGTTGGACCTTTCTGAAGAAGGAGGAAGTTACCTCCGAAACTGTCAAGGTAAATAAACATCCCATGTCTGATTAAAAGGACCAAAAACGTTTTTTAGTTAAAAGGAAGACATGATGTATTTGAACTACATTGATTTATAATGACGTCGGGCCATGCCTGTTGTCGTATTTCAACGTGATGACGTGCACACCGGGGGCAATCGTGCTTGGGCGCGTTTGGGAAAAAGGTAATGTGAGTGCAGGCCAGCCGGGGACTGGGGAGGGGGGGATTTTGGCTTTAGCACGATACGGGCTCAAACTTGCCAATGTGAGTGGGCCCTAAAACGCAGCGACGCCCCACCTTCTGAAAAAACTGATGTAAGCAGGTCCTTACAAACCTTTACTTTTTACTGAACACTAGAGTTATTCCATTAAGCCTCTGCAACCTAAATGAAATCCTCTTTCTTTTTTTATTATAAAGTCTCTATTTTGGGCTATGAAGATGCATTTAATCTGAAAGCTCTAATCTGAATGACTACATACATTCCAGTGCTGCAGCAGTTGTTGTTTTTGTTTCCCAGTTTTGTAGACCAAAGCAGTGATTTTCAAATACTTGTAAAAGATTTGATAATTTTTTTTTTGTAATATGCATTTTATTACATTTACTTATTTGTTCATTCATTCTTTCATTCATTCATTCTGTTGTTTGTGTATTTATTTATATATTTATTTATTTATTTATTTTAGATGAGAGTCCATGCTTTCCAACCTCTGGAGACCAAAATAGTGACTTTTGAATTTGTTTTTATTTTTCGGGGAATTTTGTATGCCAGTGACACAGTGACAGCTTTCTGAGGGTTACATCGTGCTCACTGGACCAAAAATTTATTAATTTTTTTTATCCTACAGTGGAAAAAAAATCTTGTGCTCTTTTTTGAAGCTTCCTACTGTACAAGCCTGTTAAACAGGTTATTTGAATTTCAGGAACATCATGTAGTGTAGATGTTTATTTCAGACTGGACAAGTCAGGGAATTTCCTCAGAAGTCTGGAAATACCTGAAGATTTTACAGATTAGTCAGTTTATCGAGACAGAGGCAGAATATTTTCCAAATTACTTCACACGTTTTGCATGACCTTAAATTTATACATCATGAAAACACTGCAGCGTTGGAGTGTTGCAGTTGAGGAAAACTCACTGAATTTCATATTGGGGCGACTCCGGCACACCCTCTTTTGGTATTGTTTTTCAGGATTGGCTTTGGGTCAGTTTTAGGATTAGAGCATCTCAAAAGTGAATGTTTCTGGCGGCTCACTTGTCAGTGTGATTTCTTTTCGTCAGCGGTCTCGGCTACATCGTGGGGTCGAAGGTGGATTACGCAGCAAAGGACTGGCACTGGGCGCTGCGGGTAAGATGAAGATTTATTCTTTTGATTTAGGCTGAATTTGCTCTCCAGAATTTACACACCACTTCATCAGAGGAAAGAGGGTGACTTTTTTATTACTTTTTGTGTTTCCTGCTGCAGAGAATTTTTTTAGACCTTGTTTTTCCTCTTTCAGTACACACACTTCCTGTTTTCTTGAGATCGGCCACCTAACACCTCTACCTACAGCTGTACAAGCCCGCTCTTTATGCCTTATTCTTTATTCTTTATTTAGAGCTTCCAGAAAGTGGCACGCAAATAGTGACCTACAGTGAAAACAAAACAAAATTGTCATACTACATTATTTACACACAACTACAAAAGGCCTGAGAAAACTCCCACCCTCAGCATCGCCTGCCAAATCCTCAATAAAACCAGACATTTACACGCCTGCAGCAGGAAATTATCCCTAGGATGCTCATTAACTGTAATCTACATAGCACATGCTGGTTTGAGATTATAATTGCTCGATGGAAAATCTAAATCTAACATCAGGCTATATCAGACAAATCCATCAAAAAAAAATGCTAGAATTAAGTTTAAATGCCACTTAAGCAAAGTCTCTCATCAATTCATGCCTTTAGACACACATATAACCAATACCCCCATTCATTCATTTATTCATTCATTCATTTTCCAAGCTGCTTATCTTAATTAGGGTCACAGGGCACTGGAGCCTATCCCAGTGCTAACTGGACAGAAGGTGGGGAGACGCCCTTGACCAGACCATCACAGGGCAGAGACACCGACAGACACAGTCACACCTCGGGGCAATTTAGTGTCTCCAATTCACCTGATCAAGTATTAAATGTTGAAATAAGGTGGAAAAATGTAAAATTTAAAATCCGGAGCAAAAACTCTGACTCGGCATAGCCTGTATAAACAAAATGTCTGTCCTGTTTGAGGCTGACCTGCCCAGACAGGAGCATTCAGGTCCCATCAGGCTCAGACGCTCATCTCCACCTCTAGTTGGAATGAAAACCTGCAAACACACACGTTTCTCTTGATGTTGTTTGAGCTCCTCACACACACCTGCCGGGTTCTGTGTGCTGACGGTGTCGCACCTCGGCAGGTAACTCCCGGCTTGGGGCTGATCGCCGTGGTCCTGCTGCTGCTGGTGGTCCAGGAGCCCAAGAGAGGAGCGGTGGAGGCCCGACCCGAGCATCACCTCCACCAGACCAGCTGGGTGGCCGACGTCAAGGCCCTGAGCAAGAAGTAGGTTCACACACCTCTCCTGTAGCTGTAGCTGCTTTCCTGCCGTCACTTTGTATGTGGTGTCATGGTATGGTAATGCAAACCTGTCCTTGGTTGGCCTCAAAGAATTTAAAAAGGAGAAGTAAAACAAGGATTTTTTTTTTCAACAGCTGCATGATTAAAATAGTCGCATCTCCTAGGCAGGTATTCAGTTTGTTTGACTCAGTCTTTTTGATTTGAAATCATTTTGTTCTTGTCCTGAATTTTGTTCTAATAGAGCTTGCAGCACTGAAACTAAAGTTAGATTTGATTGTTTTCACAGTGGATCACACAGAGGTTTTTAATCTCACTTGCACAATCTTTGTCTTTTGTTTATCTTATTTGTAAGGCTTACAAGAAGAAGAAGATGTTCAACAGATAAGAAAAAAACAGTAGCTAAAAGAACAGAATGGATAAAATGTCATTAAAAATTGATATTTCAAAATAAAGTAACAAGCAACAACTATAGCAATCTTACTGGGACTATTTAGTCAGCATTTAATCTTTGCCCTTTTTTTACGTATTGATAAGTTCAGTCATTTCAAACATAGTTATATTTTTTTGTGAAATGAATGAAAATCTAGCTGAACAATGAGCAAAGTGTCCCCATGTTTTCTCTAGCAGTTGTTGTTTTACTGCTATGTCAGTGTAATAGTGGAGTGGTATAACAGTGTACCAAGGAAACGCTGTTAAGCTGTTTTTCTCTCTGTTGTCGCCGCAGCCGCAGCTTCGTGTTGTCCACCTTCGGCTTCACGGCGGTGGCCTTCGTCACCGGCTCTCTGGCGCTCTGGGCTCCGGCTTTCCTCTTCAGAGCCGCCGTCTTCACCGGGGAGAAATCTCCCTGTGTGCAGGAACCGTGCGACACTTCGGACAGGTAATGAGCCCAGTGCCCAGTCAGTGAACAGTGACCTTTATGCAAATCAGGCGGAGGGATCTAGTGATCCTGCATGCGATCCTGCATACAATGAGAGCAGCAGAAAAATAAATATAGAACATGATGAAGCTGCCGTTATGTTTGTGATTATTCAGTGCTGTGCAGCTCTGACGCTGCATTTGGTTTTGGAGACGAAACTGACAAAAGGCTGAAAATGAGGATCCAAGAAAAGTAAGAGCTGAACAGAGGAAACTGCTCTTACATAAAGAGAGTAAATGGGAATCAGCTGTGACATTACGTGCAGTCGCAAACAGAAACTTTCAGTTCTGGTTTTCTCTCATTTACAATCCAAATGTTCACCTGATTGAACAATCTGTCTGGGAATCTACCAGTGGGCCAAAAAACAGATATTTGATCTTGTTCACATTTGCAGAACTTGTCACCGTCTGCATCATCGCACGTTTCCTCTGACCTCGTTGTCAGTGCGCTGGCTCTCTGAGTCCCGGCAGCATCTGATGCCTGCTCTGTTGGTGTTTTTGCTCCCGACAGTCTCTACTTTGGCATCATCACCTGTGTGACGGGCGTGCTGGGCGTGGCCAGCGGCGTGGAGGCCAGCCGGCGGCTGAGGAAGAGGACGCCCAGGGCCGACCCCCTGGTCTGCGCCACCGGCCTGCTCCTCTCAGCGCCCTTCCTCTACCTGGCCATCGTCTTCGCCCAGGCCAGCACCATCGCCACCTATGTGAGTTCTCAGGCTTGTCGACGTTTAAGGCCCCAAAAAACTCCCCATGTTTGGAAAAATAACTCATTTTCACACTGCTACAGCAAACTCCAACAAACCAGACTAGCTCACTGGCAAAAACATGGATCACCTGTTTTTAATGCCACATGTACTCTGAGGTGATCTACTTCCTATCTTAAATGGGATTTTATCCTCGGAAACATTTCCTTTTAATTCCAGCGTGAACTGTGCTCTATCTTTATTTTAACAAAACATTTTAAAAAGCTTTAAATTTGAGATCCCACATCATAATGCCCTGTTATTTTCAATGTTGAAAAAAGAGAAATTGTGATTTAAAGTGAGCGAAGCAGCGGGGAAAGGACTTCCACGAGGACCAGGACAGAATCACAAAAAATGAAAGAGATAAGAAGTAAAAAAAATGAAATATATATTCCAGCTGTTACTGCGCCAAAAACAGCAAAAAGCTCTTGAAAGGCTGCGACGAATTTGTAATGATTATATAAACATGCAGGTGCTCTTCTTGTTCCTGATAAATAATAAATAAGGAGTAAATCTTTCATTTCTTTTTGCAAGGTGTATCCAGTCTCCTTTGGGTTTTTTTTTTGACTGTTTGTCAAAGTGGAGGCTGTAATTGAGTCCTAGTCTCGCTGGTAGTGACCTGCCTCAGACTCGCTGGAAAATCATATCAGACTGCTCAAACATTTGACAGCAAACACAGATTGAACACGGTCATTCGGTGAAAACAGACGCCGTCGGGCTTAACACAGTCGAACAGAAGAGCTGGTGGGTGTTTGTTGGTGTTTGTTTAGATGTTTTTAAAAAAAAAAAAAGTTGTGAGTGCAGTCATAGCACGAGTTCAAACTCCAAGATCAAAAATACCACAAGCCACCAGTAAAGCAAATGGGGTTTTGAAGGCTGATGTGTCTAATTTATTTAGGTCAAAACTTTATTTAGGTCACTTTTTTTTTTTTTTTTAAAATTCGTCCAATTTGATGCCAAAACTTTACAGAAAACGCACGGTATGACGCGTTTCCCTCCCTTATGTGGTAGAAAGGTGTTTGAAACAGTGTTCAGACCACAGGACATTAAAAAACATCATATAGAAGCAGCTACAGGTGCAACGCATTATTAATTTAAGCAGCTAGATGTGATGTTTTGCTGTTACCTAGTTGATGAGATTATAAGTATGATGTCTTTTTTTTTCTTGTGTCTGCTCAGGTCTTCATTTTCCTGGGTGAGACCTTCCTGTCGATGAACTGGGCGATAGTGGCTGACATTCTGCTGGTGAGGACTTTCTTTTGGTTTATCGTGTTTCGCTCGTGTTCGTTCACGTAAGTCTGTGTCCGCTTGTCTGTGTTTCTGTGGACAAACAGGATGTGCTGGCTCTCCGAAACGTTTTTTTTTTTTTTTTATGCCGCTGACCCTCCGTTGATATTCGCTTTGAGTTTATCGCAGCGACCTACAGTACACGAGAAGATTTTAGTTGATTTCATGTGATGATTTAGTCCAAAATACAGACAGTCGTGGGAAAAATATGAACCTGTAGCGACATGAAGCAGCTCCTCATTTTGCCAGTTCAAACCTCCTTTGACAACCACCGGTCTGAGAAGATTCAGGAGGCTTACGTTGAATTTTAAGGGGTTTTGTTTGTTTGTTTGTTTGTTTTTTTAATTCATTCTCAATCCGTGCCTCCCTCTCAGTACGTGGTGGTTCCCACTCGCCGCTCCACAGCCGAGGCTTTCCAGATCGTTCTCTCTCACCTGCTTGGAGACGCAGGAAGTCCGTACCTCATTGGAGTGGTATGTCGTGTTTGCACACACACACACACACACACACACACACACACACACACACACACACACTCACTATCCGACTCTGTTCCTTATCAGAATCAGAAAAAATGTTATCTATCATCAGGTGAGACTGTAGAGGAGTTTTTTTTTTTTTGCCTTATCAGCAGTGTGTGTGACATTTCACTGATATTTCACAGAGCTGCAAGTGCAAAGACACGAGGCGAGCCGTGCCACCAACACACACACACATGTGGTCGATATTAAGTTTATACACCCTCCCCAAACCGGTTTTGTTCTTGCATCTAAATTCAAGTGGAAGAGCTCTGTTTTAAAATCAGCATTTATATTCAGATAAATGCCTGTTTTTCTCCTCTGGTGCTGATTGATGCAACACAACAGGAAACAGGAAATTTGTTAGTGAGGGTGGCAGTGGTTAATGAGGTGAAGGGCACCAGGGTTTGTCGTTACAGAGGTTTGCCAGACATGCTGTTTGACTCTTTCCAGCGAAATGAGGCACTAGAGAGTTTCCTGTGTCCTTAAACTTGACTTCTGTCATTGACTTTGGATTTCTTAGTTTACATGGCGGGCTCGGGTGGGGGTTTCTTTACTCAAGGAAACCTGCCTTCACTGTGAAGAACTGGGAAAACTGGGTGATTCAAGTTGTGTCGAGTTCATTAAAGCTTTTTACATTTGATTTTTCTTGGTTAAAAGTCTTTTGTTGTGCAGGAAGTCGTGTTATAATTTTCTGGTTTGTCTGGAATAAACCGAAAAAGAAGAACTGGGTAGTGATAGCCACCGATGATGTTACCTCTCAGCCCACAAGCTGACACGTAACATTATCCTCAGTCAGAGAGAAGTGATTCCCACGTGAATATTTTTTTTTTCATTTCCACCAGTGTCTCGCTATTGCCTCTGAAAAGCGTTACAGGATTCCCATGGGCCTTGTAATCCTTCAAGGTTGTGGATTTGAACGAAATAAGATAGGGTTCGATGTTTTCGCAAGATTAAAATCTAGCATATAGCAGCTCTCTGCACCTCTCTTGGTGTTTCCTCTTCTGTGTTTATTCAGCAGTTGTGCACGACCACAGCAGGAGAAAGTGTTAAATCAAAGTAGAGACTGTAATTTAACCTTCATGTTACCTAAAACTAAACTAAGTGTAGTGCAGAGGCTTTAGAGGTATTGATAATATTTAAAACAGTTTTAACACTAGAGCCTCATCAGCCTCAGTGACTTGGGCTCAAACAGTGACTGGCTAAAGCGCCACAGCTGTGTTCAAGTTACAGAGGAAACACTCTCTCTTCCTCATGATCTCCTGAACAGATCAGAGAGCTGTGATTCATATCCAGCAGCAGCAGCAGGTTTAACACGACTGATTTCACCATGTTGTTTAATGTTGGTGTTTAAATAAGCATGGTTTCTGGCTTTAGCTCAGTTTGTGCTGGAAGAACAGCGCCCTCTTCCTGTGTGCTGCTGTACATGACAGATGTGCAGCAAAATGTGACTTTCCAGGTTCAACATCTCACTTCCTCCTTCAGATGTCGAGTGAAATGTAAATCGTCCATGTAAACATTTCAGTTCCACAATTTTTGTTTTTATTATTTCATTTCTGGGTGTGACCTCCACTTGTATCAAAGCTTCATTTTTGGGGCTCAGTATAAACCGATGCGTCATCAGTTTGAGCCTGTTGAGCGTTTGTTGCCATGGCAGCAGAGGAAAATGAGCACACCTCTAGTATCATGAGGTCGCTTCAGTTTTGGTTAACCCTCCCCGTGCGTGTCCCTGTCCTCCCGTCCTCCTGTCCTCCTGTCCTCCTCCAGGTGTCTGACTCCCTGAGGAAGACCGACTCGTACCTCTGGCAGTTCCGCTCGCTGCAGCTCTCGTTGCTGCTCTGCGCCTTCGTGGCGGTGGGGGGCGGAGCTTTCTTCCTGGCCACCGCCCTCTTCATCGAAGGTGACCGTCATCGCGCCGAGAACTACGCCCCTTCAGGTGAGGCTTATTAACGTTCCGTGATCACACTGAAACAGACTGACTGGTTATTTCTCACCAGCAGGCATCATCATCAGCTACAGGGCAGCAGATCAATGACCTCACTCTCTCTCTGTCTGTCTCAATTTCAATGTAAACAGCTTTATTGGCATGACAAGGCAGTGCTTATATTGCCAAAGCAAATAGCAGTGATAATGACAATAAAATAAAAATAAAATAAAATAAAATAAAAATAAATAAATAAATAAATATAAAAATAAATAAATAAATAAAAAAAATCTCTCTCTCTCTCTCTCTCTCTCTCTCTCTCTCTCTCTCTCTCTCTTCCCCTGTCTGTCTCAATTTCAATTTAAATAGCTTTATTGGCATGACAAGGCAGTGCTTATATTGCCAAAGCAAATAGCAGTGATGACAATAAAAATAAAATAAAATAAAATAAAAATAAATAAATAAAAAAATCTGTCTCTCTCTCTGTCTCTCTCTGTCTGTCTCTGTCTCTCTCTGTCTGTCTCTCTCTCTCCCTCTCTCTCTCTCTCTCTCTCTCTCTCTCTCTCTCTGTGTCTCTGTCTCTCTCTCCCTCTTTCTCTCTCTCTCTCTGTCTCTCTCCCTCTCCCTCTCTCTCTCTCTCCCTCTCTCTCTCTCTGTGTGTCTCTGTCTCTCTCTCCCTCTTTCTCTCTCTCTTTCTCTCTCTGTCTCTGCCTTTCTCTCTCTCTCTCTCTCTCTCCCCCTGTCTGTCTCAATTTCAATTTAATTTTCTTTATCGGCATGACAAGGCGGTGCTTATATTGCCAAAGCAAATAACAGTGGTAATAATAATAATAATAATATTAATAAAATAAGCAATAATATGAACGACTTAACAACTTAAACATCTCTCTCTCTCTCTCTCTCTCTCTCTCTCTCTCTCTCTCTCTCTCTCTCCGTCTCTCTGAACAGATGATGAACCGATCGCTGTGCCCAAAAGCGGCCGAACCGCCCGGGTGCCAGTTTCCAGTGTTCTGATTTGACGAGAGAATCGTGATGTCACCGCTTCCTGTGGGAGCGCCGCATCCTGACGGGGCCCCTGCGTTCAGCACGGCCCGAGACGCAGCTGTATTTTTAGGACTGTGGACAGACTGTTCTTTTTTTTTTTTTTTTTTTTTTTTGTCCCCACGCAGAGGAATTGTCAAATAATTTATTTTTAATATGTTGCCACTGTTGCTTTTTATAACCTTCCTCTGCCCGGGGATCTGCCGGCATTTCAGGAGAAAAGTGTTTAACATCTCCACGCATTCTGGTGGACTTTTGTTTTTTGTTTGTCTTCCCTCCCCCGCCCGTTTCAAATGTGCTTACAAGGGGCTGATGGGAATTGTATGCACAGCAGGTGAGAAGTTGAAAGTGAACACTAGAGACTTTGCGAGGAGAAGCCACGTGTTGTGAAGTTACAGGAGCTCAATTCAGCACGAGAACACACACACACACACACAGCAGTACAGCCTCATCATCATGATCTCCAAACATAAAAAAAAAAACACTTTTCACGTCCCGAGACGCACGCCAAGTTAACCTTTCAGTCAGTCCCATTTCAAATGAATGAACAAGAGGACGGTCTACATCATCATGAGCTTAAGCATGTACCCAAAGAAGGTCAATGCACAGTTTGACTTTTATATAGAAAAAAAAAAAACCTAATTAATCTCTTATCATAACCAAGTTATTGTATATTTTGAATCAGTCTTTTACAGAAACACTATTCGAGTTGCAGTTTTGTTCATGCTGGGTGGAAACGACCCAGCAGCCGAGTTTGACTCTAAGAGTGAACAGCAGAATCCAAGTCTATCTGTCCGATTTCGGGAAGGGAATCCTCTTACCTCGGTTTGGTTTTTATTTACCCGTTTGTCTTTTTACTTGCATGGCCGCTGTTTTTATCCAACTGCTCTTTTTTTTTTTTTTTTTTTTTTTTTTTTTTTTTTTTTTTTTAAATGTCTCTTCAGCGGTATTTGGGTCGGACACAACAGGTGGGAATGTTTCAGGTGTTTTGAAGAGGAATAGAAGCGCTTGGTTTACGTCCGTCTTGTGGACAGAGTTGGACCAGCCATGCCTTAAGCACTTCAAAGCTTTGAAACCCTTTTGCAAACTGTTTTTTTTTTTTTTTTTTTTTTTTCCCCTCTGCTCTGTTTGGCTTTTCTTTTCCGGGCTGGAGGTAACGTCACCACCAGAAAGCTAAATCTGGTTTGACTGTCAGAGGGGAAACTAGTTAGACTTTTTCCCCAGTGAGGACAGTTACCGAACATCCCGGAAAAAAACCTCCTGTATTATAACGGTTATAAAAAAAAAAAAAAAAAAAAAACTTTTAAATGATTGTTAGTAATGAAACTCGTTTGTTAACCTCTGAACATTTTAGCTAATCTTGTTTTCTTTTTTTTTTTGTGAACCATTAAACGATGAGAATTGAACCAACTGGACGACTTGACGCCTGTGTGTGTGTGTGTGTTCGCTGTGATTGTGTGTGTCTGTGGTTCAGCTTTGCACTTGTGTTTTGTCATGGAGGCTCGTGTCATGGAAACGTCTCGCAAAAACAGAGCCTCGGCCGGGTGGCTCTGATGCGGAATAGAATGAGAAAGAAGTGTCACGATCCTCGAGGGGAAAGTGAGTCATCACAGCGGCAAAAGCAACAGGATACACCAAAGAGGGTAAGAAAAAAAAAAGATTGGGGGCATGAAACAAAGCAGCCGTGTGCATTATGTGCAGAGAGTCAAGTTCATGTGACCGGCATTTACGAGGGTGTGCAGAACACACTGGTGCAGCTTAGTGAGTGAAACACAGAGAAAACAAACAGATGGTGTCACTTTCGCATCAGCAAATGCACCGAGCCGCTCCAGCCTCTCGTCCTTTTCCAGCTCTTCCTCAGCCAGGTGAACCCGTCACCTCGCCTCCCCTCTCCTGCCACATTATCTTGGGGATTTCTTTGCCCCCCCCCTCCAAACCCTCCTTCTTCTCTCTCAGCCTTCCATCTTAACAGAAGACAAAAAGACACCGAGAGAGAGAGAGAGAGAAAGAGAGAGAGGAGGGGAGGACTTGGCTTCCTTCCCTCGGTGTGGTTTCCTGTTTGTAGGTGGGAGGATGTTGAGATGAAGCAGCCGGCTGCAGCAAACGCTCACACACTGAGCAGACCGAGCTCGGCTGTGAAGTGAGGCGTCGTGGCACAGCCTCGGCACACAGAGGTGTTTGTGCCTGATGCGTTTGACCTTTTCTTTTCTTGAGCTGCAGACCCCCTTTTTTTTTTTTTTTTTACCTTTGGCAGTCCAGTTGCCCAAAAAAGGCTCATCTGCTCACTCACACACCAGGAAACCTTAAAAAAAAATGCACCAACCTGTTCTCAGAAATGATGGCTTATCTAAGTGAGTCAACTGGTGCAGACGTTGCCAGGTTGCACCCTCAAAGATGGAAAGATGTCCTCTGTTAAGGGTTTAGTCAGTGCTTCACCCAAAACCAGAACTCTCTCCTTTTCTTGAGAGCCCCCATTATCTTCTATGTGTGTTTGCTCATGAATCTGAGAGCCTGCAGGCCCACCCTCATGGGGTGCACATGGGCCTGGTGACAAGTCAGCCCTCGCCTCTCTCAGAGGAAACGCTGAGGAAGACAGCGAAGAGATGACAGGATCTGTGGCGGGGAGGTTAAAACGAAACCCAACGTGTGAGAACGAGTCGACTCACAAAGGCTCACTGGAGGTGGTTGGGTGCAACGATGACAGAGTAGGAGAGTTTTCTGACGAGAGACAGGGTGGGGGGAAAACGCACCAAGTAGGTCGCTGACGGCAGTGAAGGTGCACAGGGCCGCCAGAGCTGAGGCAGCAGGGAGGAGACGCCAAACGACAAGGCAGAGAAAGCAAGAGAGAGCTTGGTTTTTAGCAGAAAGGGAGAGCCTCCTCAGACATGGCAGATGTTTTGTTACTGTAGGCGCCTCTGGACAGCGGAGTGGACGCAGCAGCCGGCTCTCCCAAAGGCTCTGAGACTCGACCGATCCACGTCTTCACCGGCACACATCTCTGTCTTTAAAAGTGTCATTTCTCAGCTGTAGGTGAGTCCGTTTCTTCCGTCAGGTCGGGTTCAGGGGCTCGGGGAGCGGCTTCAACCACGTTTAGCCAGACAAACCGCTCAGACTAATACCCAGCATGCATTTTGGTGGACAGCGACATGCAGGAGGTGGCCATATTCAGTGGCAACCCACTGAGGCACAACATTTTTCCCAATTTCATTTGATATCAGAAGGATGTTTAGATCCTGATTTCAGCAAACGGTGCAGAAAAATGTGAACTTTTAATTTGGTGTTTAAAGCAGCTTTCAGTGTCGGTGCAGCTCGTTGCATCAGGGATTGCTCCGATGCACGATGCAATGCCAAATTTCTTTTAGACACTGCATCAAGACGGCAAACCATCTCCATGCCACAGTTTTCTCTCCTTGAGCTTTTAACCATCACCTGTGCTTTTCTTTCTCTCTGCAACCCAAAATGTCTCGTGGTGGTTTTCTCTCCGGTCTTCCTCTCTCTTACCTGCACACCACTGACCACTGCTTTACCATGTCGCTGCATATGAACTACATGAAGGTGCATTCAGGGTTTTTTGTGAAAAAGAAAAAAACAAACAAAAAAAAACAAAACAATGCCCCATTTAATTGGAATTGAACGTGGAGACACAAGATGGCTGCCACCTACACTGTAATCTTGTGAGGGAGTGGGAAACTGCGTTCGATGCTTGTTGACGGTGCAGCTGAGGTTTCACCGTTGAAGTTGCAAAACGAGCAAAAAATATCCAGAGTTGGTCTAGAATGTGGCAAAGAAAAAGGCTCCTGGTGTGATTTTTGCACCGGAGCCAAGTGCCCGTGTGGGCTTTTCTCTCAGGCTCATGTTGAGGTTAACACGTAGACCATTTGAGGAGCGTGCAGATGCTCTCTATTACTCAAAATACAGGAAGTGTGTTTCCTGGCTTTAGTGCGGCGAAGGCAATCGGACAAGCGATTGGACAGTTGAGGAGTGAAAACCAGCTGCACCATGTGTGAAACGCTCTTCCTGTGCTATCACACTGTCCTCACAAGGGATTCGATTCGCTGTTTGTGATGCTGCTTTATGTGATGTTGTAACCGGTGGGAGAAAAGTTTCATAACCGCCAAAATATGTAAAATATCACCGGGTTTCAGTCTCAGTTTAGCTGTTTGGAATAAACATTTGCCGCCTCGCGTTCACAGCTTCATGTCAAAGAAACGAAGACGGCATGATGTAAGATGAGGTTGTTTTCTGAGTTCATTTAATGCTATTTCCAGCAAAAAAAAAAAAAAAAAAAAAAACACCAGTAGTAAGCTTTATTTATGTTTATTCTAAATAATGTCATAATCTCAATTAATTTTATCGATCTTGCTCGTAATCTAATGGCTTTTGCTGCTCGTTTCTCTCCTCATCTTGAGTAATACCTCTACTTGTGCTCTAACGCTGCTAAAGAAAGTGAAAACATGTAATCCCGTTACTCCCCAAACGTGGGAGGCTGTCACCAAGACCATGACGGGTTTTCACTCTGAAGCTTCGTCCAAATGTGTTTTTGACATTTCTCACTTTGACGATGGTCCTTTAAGAGAAATCATTTTCAGATCGGACCCTTTTTCTATTCATTTGCTCATGAAATCCAATTCGTTCACACTTTGAATGCAGCTGGTTTTTCAAGTTAGTTTGCTGATCTGACATTTGTTTTTTTTTCCTCTTTGATAACAGATTCCTAATGTGCAGCAGCATCATGCCCCCTTTTTATAAGCATGTTTCCTATGGTTCATCTGTGTGTTTATGGCTGGAAGATTGAATTATTGGCATTATTTTGAAATGCAGTGACAGATTTAAGTTGATTTTGGAAGAAGAAAAAGAAAAGACCCCGTAAAGTGGCGCGGGCTCTGACTTGGGTCCGTTCAGTGAGCCTACAAGGGTGACAGCGATGACTATTTTTGACTGTTGTTTTTGTTTAATTTGGAGGGAGGTTGAATTGATTGACTTCCTCCTGGTGTTTCCTCCTCCTCCTCCTCCTCAGATGAGCCATGGATGTCTCCGGGGTCGTCTGGGTCTTGGTCGCCGCCGCCGTCGTCGTTGCCTCCATCCTCCTGGCCATCCTCTGCCTCGACTGCGGGAAACGAGGCCCTCTGGGTGGGACGAGCTCTTAGGTTTTACACGTGGTTACCAAGCGCTGCTCCTCTCAGGCTGAACGTGTTGCTCTGATGCTCCTGATGCTGGTTATGTGTGCTTTAAATGTCCTGAAAATTCCTGGGTTTTTGGTGTTTCTGCAAAAATGTTTGCCTCATCAGGATGGGGAAGCCTCAAAAACTGAATTTAGACCACACAAACTAACAACAAAGGATTACACTCATAATGATTATGGATCACAATTCTTCTTCTTCTCTTCTTCTTCAACTACCCTTCTTCTTCTCTTCTTCTCTTTTCTTCTTCTTTCTTCTTGAAACTACCTCTTCTTCTTCTTCTTCTTCTTCTTCTTCTTTTTCTTCTTCTTTTTCGTCTTGAACTACCTCTTCTTTTT